>NW_027067560.1:0-11874 GCF_032884065.1 Artemia franciscana
GGCTCTTTTCCTATTTCAAAAGTTTTAGTTTTCGAGGGTAATAGCTATGTATGTTGAAAAAATGAAGATATTAGACTATTTTATGATTGCAAATGGTAAAGAATGTGATTAAAGGCTCTTTTCCTATTTCAAAAGTTTTAGTTTTCGAGGGTAATAGCTACGTATGTTGAAAAAATGAAGATATTAGACTATTTTATGATTGCAAATGGTAAAGAATGTGATTAAAGGCTCTTTTCCTATGTCAAAAGTTTTAGTTTTCGAGGGTAATAGCTACGTATGTTGAAAAAATGAAGATATTAGACTATTTTATGATTGCAAATGGTAAAGAATGTGATTAAAGGCTCTTTTCCTATTTCAAAAGTTTTAGTTTTCGAGGGTAATAGCTACGTATGTTGAAAAAATGAAGATATTAGACTATTTTATGATTGCAAATGGTAAAGAATGTGATTAAAGGCTCTTTTCCTATTTCAAAAGTTTTAGTTTTCGAGGGTAATAGCTACGTATGTTGAAAAAATGAAGATATTAGACTATTTTATGATTGCAAATGGTAAAGAATGTGATTAAAGGCTCTTTTCCTATTTCAAAAGTTTTAGTTTTCGAGGGTAATAGCTACGTATGTTGAAAAAATGAAGATATTAGACTATTTTATGATTGCAAATGGTAAAGAATGTGATTAAAGGCTCTTTTCCTATTTCAAAAGTTTTAGTTTTCGAGGGTAATAGCTACGTATGTTGAAAAAATGAAGATATTAGACTATTTTATGATTGCAAATGGTAAAGAATGTGATTAAAGGCTCTTTTCCTATTTCAAAAGTTTTAGTTTTCGAGGGTAATAGCTATGTATGTGGAAAAAATGAAGATATTAGACTATTTTATGATTGCACATGGTAAAGAATGTGATTAAAGGCTCTTTCCTATTTCAAAAGTTTTAGTTTTCGAGGGTAATAGCTACGTATGTTGAAAAAATGAAGATATTAGACTATTTTATGATTGCAAATGGTAAAGAATGTGATTAAAGGCTCTTTTCCTATGTCAAAAGTTTTAGTTTTCGAGGGTAATAGCTACGTATGTTGAAAAAATGAAGATATTAGACTATTTTATGATTGCAAATGGTAAAGAATGTGATTAAAGGCTCTTTTCCTATTTCAAAAGTTTTAGTTTTCGAGGGTAATAGCTATTTATGTTGAAAAAATGAAGATATTAGACTATTTTATGATTGCAAATGGTAAAGAATGTGATTAAAGGCTCTTTTCCTATGTCAAAAGTTTTAGTTTTCGAGGGTAATAGCTACGTATGTTGAAAAAATGAAGATATTAGACTATTTTATGATTGCAAATGGTAAAGAATGTGATTAAAGGCTCTTTTCCTATTTCAAAAGTTTTAGTTTTCGAGGGTAATAGCTATGTCTGTGGAAAAAATGAAGATATTAGACTATTTTATGATTGCACATGGTAAAGAATGTGATTAAAGCTCTTTCCTATGTCAAAAGTTTTAGTTTTTGAGGGTAATAGCTACGTATGTTGAAAAAATGAAGATATTAGACTATTTTATGATTGCAAATGTAAAGAATGTGATTAAAGGCTCTTTTCCTATGTCAAAAGTTTTAGTTTTCGAGGGTAATAGCTACGTATGTTGAAAAAATGAAGATATTAGATAATTTTATGATTGCTCAGGTAAAGAATGTGATTAAAGGCTCTTTTCCTATTTCAAAAGTTTTAGTTTTCGAGGGTAATAGCTATATATGTCGAAAAAATGAAGATATTAGACTATTTTATGATTGCAAATGGTAAAGAATGTGATTAAAGGCTCTTTTCCTATGTCAAAAGTTTTAGTTTTCGAAGGTAATAGCAACGTATGTTGAAAAAATGAAGATATTAGACTATTTTATGATTGCAAATGGTAAAGATTGTGATTAAAGGCTCTTTTCCTATTTCAAAAGTTTTAGTTTTCGAGGGTAATAGCTACGTATATTGAAAAAATGAAAATATTAGACTATTTTATGATTGCAAATGGTAAAGAATGTGATTAAAGGCTCTTTTCCTATGTCAAAAGTTTTAGTTTTCGAGGGTAATAGCTACGTATGTTGGAAAAATGAAGATATTAGACTATTTTATGATTGCAAATGGTAAAGAATGTGATTAAAGGCTCTTTTCCTATTTCAAAAGTTTTAGTTTTCGAGGGTAATAGCTGCGTATGTTGAAAAAATGAAGATATTAGAATATTTTATGATTGCAAATGGTAAAGAATGTGATTAAAGGCTCTTTTCCTATTTCAAAAGTTTGAGTTTTCGAGGGTAATAGCTACGTATGTTGAAAAAATGAAGATATTAGACTATTTTATCATGGTAAAGAATGTGATTAAAGGCTCTTTTCCTATTTCAAAAGTTTTAGTTTTCGAGGGTAATAGCTACGTATGTTGAAAAAATGAAGATATTAGACTATTTTATGATTGCAAATGGTAAAGAATGTGATTAAAGGCTCTTTTACTATTTCAAAAGTTTTAGTTTTTGAGTGTACTAGCTACGTATGTTGAAAAAATGAAGATATTAGACTATTTTATGATTGCACATGGTAAAGAATGTGATTAAAGGCTCTTTTCCTATTTCAAAAGTTTTAGTTTTCGACGGTAATAGCTACGTATCTTGAAAAAATGAAGATATTAGACTATTTTATGATTGCAAATTGTAAAGAATGTGATTAAAGGCTCTTTTCCTATGTCAAAAGTTTTAGTTTTCGAGGGTAATAGCTACGTATGTTGAAAAAATGAAGCTATTAGACAATTTTATGATTGCTCAGGGTAAAGAATGTGATTAAAGGCTTTTTTCCTATTTCAAAAGTTTTAGTTTTCGAGGGTAATAGCTATGTATGTTGAAAAAATGAAGATATTAGACTATTTTATGATTGCAAATGGTAAAGAATGTGATTAAAGGCTCTTTTCCTATGTCAAAAGTTTTAGTTTTCGAGGGTAATAGCTACGTATGTTGAAAAAATGAAGATATTAGACTATTTTATGATTGCAAATGGTAAAGAATGTGATTAAAGGCTCTTTTCCTATTTCAAAAGTTTTAGTTTTCGAGGGTAATAGCTACGAATATTGAAAAAAATGAAGATATTAGACTATTTTATGATTGCAAATGGTAAAGAATGTGATTAAAGGCTCTTTTCCTATTTCAAAAGTTTTAGTTTTCGAGGGTAATAGCTACGTATGTTGAAAAAATGAAGATATTAGACTATTTTATGATTGCAAATGGTAAAGAATGTGATTAAAGGCTCTTTTCCTATTTCAAAAGTTTTAGTTTTCGAGGGTAATAGCTGCGTATGTTGAAAAAATGAAGATATTAGAATATTTTATGATTGCAAATGGTAAAGAATGTGATTAAAGGTTCTTTTCCAATGTCAAAAGTTTTAGTTTTCGAGGGTAATAGCTACGTATGTTGAAAAAATGAAGATATTAGACTATTTTATGATTGCAAATGGTAAAGAATGTGATTAAAGGCTCTTTTCCTATTTCAAAAGTTTTAGTTTTCGAGGGTAATAGCTACGTATGTTGAAAAAATGAAGATATTAGACTATTTTATGATTGCAAATGGTAAAGAATGTGATTAAAGGCTCTTTTCCTATTTCAAAAGTTTTAGTTTTCGAGGGTAATAGCTATGTCTGTGGAAAAAATGAAGATATTAGACTATTTTATGATTGCACATGGTAAAGAATGTGATTAAAGCTCTTATCCTATTTCAAAAGTTTTAGTTTTCGAGGGTAATAGCTACGTATGTTGAAAAACTGAAGATATTAGACTATTTTATGATTGCAAATTGTAAAGAATGTGATTAAAGGCTCTTTTCCTATGTCAAAAGTTTTAGTTTTCGAGGGTAATAGCTACGTATGTTGAAAAAATGAAGCTATTGGACAATTTTATGATTGCTCAGAATAAAGAATGTGATTAAAGGCTCTTTTCCTATTTCAAAAGTTTTAGTTTTCGAGGGTAATAGCTATTTATGTTGAAAAAATGAAGATATTAGGCTATTTTATGATTGCAAATGGTAAAGAATGTGATTAAAGGCTCTTTTCCTATGTCAAAAGTTTTAGTTTTCGAAGGTAATAGCTACGTATGTTGAAAAAATGAAGATATTAGACTATTTTATGATTGCAAATGGTAAAGAATGTGATTAAAGGCTCTTTTCCTATTTCAAAAGTTTTAGTTTTCGAGGGTAATAGCTACGTATGTTGAAAAAATGAAGATATTAGACTATTTTATGATTGCAAATGGTAAAGAATGTGATTAAAGGCTCTTTTCCTATTTCAAAAGTTTTAGTTTTCGAGGGTAATAGCTACGTATGTTGAAAAAATGAAGATATTAGACTATTTTATGATTGCAAATGGTAAAGAATGTGATTAAAGGCTCTTTTCCTATTTCAAAAGTTTTAGTTTTCGAGGGTAATAGCTACGTAAAAAAATGAAGATATTAGACTATTTTATGATTGCAAATGGTAAAGAATGTGATTAAAGGCTCTTTTCCTATGTCAAAAGTTTTAGTTTTCGAGGGTAATAGCTACGTATGTTGAAAAAATGAAGATATTAGACTATTATATGATTGCAAATGGTAAAGAATGTGATTAAAGGCTCTTTTCCTATGTCAAAAGTTTTAGTTTTCGAGGGTAATAGCTACGTATGTTGAAAAAATGAAGATATTAGACTATTTTATGATTGCAAATGGTAAAGAATGTGATTAAAGGCTCTTTTCCTATTTCAAAAGTTTTAGTTTTCGAGGGTAATAGCTACGTATGTTGAAAAAATGAAGATATTAGACTATTTTATGATTGCACATGGTAAAGAATGTGATTAAAGGCTCTTTTCCTATGTCAAAAGTTTTAGTTTTCGAGGGTAATAGCTACGTATGTTGAAAAATGAAGATATTAGACTATTTTATGATTGCACATGGTAAAGAATGTGATTAAAGGCTCTTTTCCTATTTCAAAAGTTTTAGTTTTCGAGGGTAATAGCTACGTATGTTGAAAAAATGAAGATATTAGACTATTTTATGATTGCAAATGGTAAAGAATGTGATTAAAGGCTCTTTTCCTATTTCAAAAGTTTTAGTTTTCGAGGGTAATAGCTACGTATGTTGAAAAAATGAAGATATTAGACTATTTTATGATTGCAATGGTAAAGAATGTGATTAAAGGCTCTTTTCCTATTTCAAAAGTTTTAGTTTTCGAGGGTAATAGCTACGTATGTTGAAAAAATGAAGATATTAGACTATTTTATGATTGCAAATGGTAAAGAATGTGATTAAAGGCTCTTTTCCTATTTCAAAAGTTTTAGTTTTCGAGGGTAATAGCTACGTATGTTGAAAAAATGAAGATATTAGACTATTTTATGATTGCAAATGGTAAAGAATGTGATTAAAGGCTCTTTTCCTATTTCAAAAGTTTTAGTTTTCGAGGGTAATAGCTACGTATGTTGAAAAAATGAAGATATTAGACTATTTTATGATTGCAAATGTAAAGAATGTGATTAAAGGCTCTTTTCCTATTCAAAAGTTTTAGTTTTCGAGGGTAATAGCTACGTATGTTGAAAAAATGAAGATATTAGACTATTTTATGATTGCACATGGTAAAGAATGTGATTAAAGGCTCTTTTCCTATTTCAAAAGTTTTAGTTTTCGAGGGTAATAGCTACGTATGTTGAAAAAAATGAAGATATTAGACTATTTTATGATTGCACATGGTAAAGAATGTGATTAAAGGCTCTTTTCCTATTTCAAAAGTTTTAGTTTTCGAGGGTAATAGCTACGTATGTTGAAAAAATGAAGATATTAGACTATTTTATGATTGCAAATGGTAAAGAATGTGATTAAAGGCTCTTTTCCTATGTCAAAAGTTTTAGTTTTCGAGGGTAATAGCTACGTATGTTGAAAAAATGAAGATATTAGACTATTTTATGATTGCAAATGGTAAAGAATGTGATTAAAGGCTCTTTTCCTATTTCAAAAGTTTTAGTTTTCGAGGGTAATAGCTACGTATGTTGAAAAAATGAAGATATTAGACTATTTTATGATTGCAAATGGTAAAGAATGTGATTAAAGGCTCTTTTCCTATGTCAAAAGTTTTAGTTTTCGAGGGTAATAGCTACGTATGTTGAAAAAATGAAGATATTAGACTATTTTATGATTGCAAATGGTAAAGAATGTGATTAAAGGCTCTTTTCCTATGTCAAAAGTTTTAGTTTTCGAGGGTAATAGCTACGTATGTTGAAAAAATGAAGATATTAGACTATTTTATGATTGCACATGGTAAAGAATGTGATTAAAGGCTCTTTTCCTATTTCAAAAGTTTTAGTTTTCGAGGGTAATAGCTACGTATGTTGAAAAAATGAAGATATTAGACTATTTTATGATTGCAATGGTAAAGAATGTGATTAAAGGCTCTTTTCCTATTTCAAAAGTTTTAGTTTTCGAGGGTAATAGCTACGTCTGTGGAAAAAAATGAAGATATTAGACTATTTTATGATTGCACATGGTAAAGAATGTGATTAAAGGCTCTTTTCCTATGTCAAAAGTTTTAGTTTTCGAGGGTAATAGCTACGTATGTTGAAAAAATGAAGATATTAGACTATTTTATGATTGCACATGGTAAAGAATGTGATTAAAGGCTCTTTTCCTATGTCAAAAGTTTTAGTTTTCGAGGGTAATAGCTACGTATGTTGAAAAAATGAAGATATTAGACTATTTTATGATTGCAAATGGTAAAGAATGTGATTAAAGGCTCTTTTCCTATTTCAAAAGTTTTAGTTTTCGAGGGTAATAGCTACGTTGTTGAAAAAATGAAGATATTAGACTATTTTATGATTGCAAATGGTAAAGAATGTGATTAAAGGCTCTTTTCCTATTTCAAAAGTTTTAGTTTTCGAGGGTAATAGCTAGTCTGTGGAAAAAATGAAGATATTAGACTTTTTATGATTGCACATGGTAAAGAATGTGATTAAAGGCTCTTTTCCTATTTCAAAAGTTTTAGTTTTCGAGGGTAATAGCTACGTGTGTTGAAAAAATGAAGATATTAGACTATTTTATGATTGCAAATGGTAAAGAATGTGATTAAAGGCTCTTTTCCTATGTCAAAAGTTTTAGTTTTCGAGGGTAATAGCTACGTATGTTGAAAAAATGAAGATATTAGACTATTTTATGATTGCAAATGGCAAAGAATGTGATTAAAGGCTCTTTTCCTATTTCAAAAGTTTTAGTTTTCGAGGGTAATAGCTACGTATGTTGAAAAAATGAAGATATTAGACAATTTTATGATTGCACATGGTAAAGAATGTGATTAAAGGCTCTTTTCCTATTTCAAAAGTTTTAGTTTTCGAGGGTAATAGCTATGTATGTGAAAAAATGAAGATATTAGACTATTTTATGATTGCACATGGTAAAGAATGTGATTAAAGGCTCTTTTCCTATTTCAAAAGTTTTAGTTTTCGAGGGTAATAGCTACGTATGTTGAAAAAATGAAGATATTAGACTATTTTATGATTGCACATGGTAAAGAATGTGATTAAAGGCTCTTTTCCTATGTCAAAAGTTTTAGTTTTCGAGGGTAATAGCTACGTATGTTGAAAAAATGAAGATATTAGACTATTTTATGATTGCAAATGGTAAAGAATGTGATTAAAGGCTCTTTTCCTATGTCAAAAGTTTTAGTTTTCGAGGGTAATAGCTACGTATGTTGAAAAAATGAAGATATTAGACTATTTTATGATTGCAAATGGTAAAGAATGTGATTAAAGGCTCTTTTCCTATGTCAAAAGTTTTAGTTTTCGAGGGTAATAGCTACGTATGTTGAAAAAATGAAGATATTAGACAATTTTATGATTGCAAATGGTAAAGAATGTGATTAAAGGCTCTTTTCCTATTTCAAAAGTTTTAGTTTTCGAGGGTAATAGCTACGTATGTTGAAAAAATGAAGATATTAGACTATTTTATGATTGCAAATGGTAAAGAATGTGATTAAAGGCTCTTTTCCTATTTCAAAAGTTTTAGTTTTCGGGTAATAGCTACGTATGTTGAAAAAATGAAGATATTAGACTATTTTATGATTGCAAATGGTAAAGAATGTGATTAAAGGCTCTTTTCCTATTTCAAAAGTTTTAGTTTTCGAGGGTAATAGCTACGTATGTTGAAAAAATGAAGATATTAGACTATTTTATGATTGCACATGGTAAAGAATGTGATTAAAGGCTCTTTTCCTATTTCAAAAGTTTTAGTTTTCGAGGGTAATAGCTATGTATGTTGAAAAAATGAAGATATTAGACAATTTTATGATTGCACATGGTAAAGAATGTGATTAAAGGCTCTTTTCCTATTTCAAAAGTTTTAGTTTTCGAGGGTAATAGCTTTGTCTGTGGAAAAAATGAAGATATTAGACTATTTTATGATTGCACATGGTAAAGAATGTGATTAAAGGCTCTTTTCCTATTTCAAAAGTTTTAGTTTTCGAGGGTAATAGCTTTGTCTGTGGAAAAAAATGAAGATATTAGACTATTTTATGATTGCACATGGTAAAGAATGTGATTAAAGGCTCTTTTCCTATGTCAAAAGTTTTAGTTTTCGAGGGTAATAGCTACGTATGTTGAAAAAATGAAGATATTAGACTATTTTACGATTGCAAATGGTAAAGAATGTGATTAAAGGCTCTTTTCCTATTTCAAAAGTTTTAGTTTTCGAGGGTAATAGCTACGTTGTTGTGGAAAAAATGAAGATATTAGACAATTTTATGATTGCACATGGTAAAGAATGTGATTAAAGGCTCTTTTCCTATTTCAAAAGTTTTAGTTTTCGAGGGTAATAGCTAGTCTGTGGAAAAAATGAAGATATTAGACTATTTTATGATTGCAAATGGTAAAGAATGTGATTAAAGGCTCTTTTCCTATGTCAAAAGTTTTAGTTTTCGAGGGTAATAGCTACGTGTGTTGAAAAAATGAAGATATTAGACTATTTTATGATTGCAAATGGTAAAGAATGTGATTAAAGGCTCTTTTCCTATTTCAAAAGTTTTAGTTTTCGAGGGTAATAGCTAAGTCTGTGGAAAAAATGAAGATATTAGACTATTTTATCATTGCACATGGTAAAGAATGTTATTAAAGGCTCTTTTCCTATTTCAAAAGTTTTAGTTTTCGAGGGTAATAGCTACGCATGTTGAAAAAAATGAAGATATTAGACTATTTATGATTGCACATGGTAAAGAATGTGATTAAAGGCTCTTTTCCTATGTCAAAAGTTTTATTTTTCGAGGGTAATAGCTTTGTCAGTGGAAAAAAATGAAGATATTAGACAATTTTATGATTGCACATGGTAAAGAATGTGATTAAAGGTTCTTTTTCTATTTCAAAAGTTTTAGTTTTCGAGGGTAATAGCTAGGTCTGTGGAAAAAATGAAGATATTAGACTGTTTTATGATTGCACATTGTAAAGAATGTGATTAAAGGCTCTTTCCCTATGTCAAAAGTTTTAGTTTTCGAGGGTAATAGCTACGTTTGTTGAAAAAATGAAGATATTAGACTATTTTATGATTGCAAATGGTAAAGAATGTGATTAAAGTCTCTTTTCCTATGTCAAAAGTTTTAGTTTTCGAGGGTAATAGCTACGTATGTTGAAAAAATGAAGATATTAATCTATTTTATGATTGCAAATGGTAAAGAATGTGATTAAAGGCTCTTTTCCTATGTCAAAAGTTTTAGTTTTCGAGGGTAATAGCTACGTATGTTGAAAAAATGAAGATATTAGACTATTTTATGATTGCAAATGGTAAAGAATGTGATTAAAGGCTCTTTTCCTATTTCAAAAGTTTTAGTTTTCGGGGGTAAGAGCTACGTATGTTGAAAAAATGAAGATATTAGACTATTTTATGATTGCAAATGGGAAAGAATGTGATTAAAGGCTCTTTTCCTATTTCAAAAGTTTTAGTTTTCGAGGGTAATAGCTATGTCTGTGGAAAAAATGAAGATATTAGACAATTTTATGATTGCACATGGTAAAGAATGTGATTAAAGGCTCTTTTCCTATTTCAAAAGTTTTAGTTTTCGGGGGTAAGAGCTTTGTCTGTGGAAAAAATGAAGATATTAGACTATTCTATGATTGCAAATGGTAAAGAATGTGATTAAAGGCTCTTTTCCTATGTCAAAAGTTTTAGTTTTCGAGGGTAATAGCTACGTATGTTGAAAAAATGAAGATATTAGACTATTTTATGATTGCAAATGGTAAAGAATGTGATTAAAGGCTCTTTTCCTATTTCAAAAGTTTGAGTTTTCGAGCTATTCGGGGGCTCTTTTCCCATGTCAAAAGTTTTAGTTTTCGAGGGTAATAGCTACGTATGTTAAAAAAATGAAGATATTAGACAATTTTATGATTGCACATGGTAAAGAATGTGATTAAAGGCTCTTTTCCTATGTCAAAAGTTTTAGTTTTTGAGGGTAATAGCTACGTATGTTGAAAAAATGAAGATATTAGACTATTTTATGATTGCAAATGGTAAAGAATGTGATTAAAGGCTCTTTTCCTATTTCAAAAGTTTTAGTTTTCGAGGGTAAGAGCTACGTATGTTGAAAAAATGAAGATATTAGACTATTTTATGATTGCAAATGGTAAAGAATGTGATTAAAGGCTCTTTTCCTATTTCAAAAGTTTTAGTTTTCGAGGGTAATAGCTTTGTCTGTGGAAAAAATGAAGATATTAGACAATTTTATGATTGCACATGGTAAAGAATGTGATTAAAGGCTCTTTCTCTATTTCAAAAGTTTTAGTTTTCGAGGGTAATAGCTAGGTCTGTGGACAAAATGAAGATATTAGACTATTTTATGATTGCACATGGTAAAGAATGTGATTAAAGGCTCTTTTCCTATGTCAAAAGTTTTAGTTTTCGAAGGTAATAGCTACGTGTGTTGAAAAAATGAAGATATTAGACTATTTTATTATTGCAAATGGTAAAGAATGTGATTAAAGGCTCTTTTCCTCTGTCAAAAGTTTTAGTTTTCGAGGGTAATAGCTACGTATGTTGAAAAAATGAAGATATTAGACCATTTTATGATTGCACATAGTAAAGGATGTGATTAAAGGCTCTTTTCCTATTTCAAAAGTTTTAGTTTTTGAGGGTAATAGCTACGTATGTTGAAAAAATGAAGATATTAGACAATTTAATGATTGCACATGGTAAAGAATGTGATTAAAGGCTCTTTTCCTATTTCAAAAGTTTTAGTTTTCGAGAGTAATAGCTTTGTCTGTGGAAAAAATGAAGATATTAGACAATTTTATGATTACACATGGTAAAGAATGTGATTAAAGGTTCTTTTTCTATTTCAAAAGTTTTAGTTTTCGAGGGTAATAGCTAGGTCTGTAGAAAAAATGAAGATATTAGACTATTTTATGATTGCACATGGTAAAGAATGTGATTAAAGGCTCTTGCCCTATGTCGAAAGTTTTAGTTTTCGAGGGTAATAGCTACGTTTTTTGAAAAAATGAAGATATTAGACTATTTTATGATTGCAAATGGTAAAGAATGTGATTAAAGGCTCTTTTCCTATGTCAAAAGTTTTAGTTTTCGAGGGTAATAGCTACGTATGTTGAAAAAATGAAGATATTAGACTATTTTATTATTGCAAATGGTAAAGAATGTGATTAAAGGCTCTTTTCCTATTTCAAAAGTTTTAGTTTTCGGGGGTAAGAGCTACGTATGTTGAAAAAATGAAGATATTAGACTATTTTATGATTGCAAATGGGAAAGTATGTGATTAAAGGCTCTTTTCCTATTTCAAAAGTTTTAGTTTTCGAGGGTAATAGCTATGTCTGTGGAAAAAATGAAGATATTAGACAATTTTATGATTGCACATGGTAAA
>NW_027067561.1:0-11857 GCF_032884065.1 Artemia franciscana
ATAGTTTGGTTTAGAACTCGTTCATTGCTAAAAATTTCATATTATTAAATTATTGGACATCAATTAACTATTTTTTTCTAAAATATTCGTTTCTTATATTGTTCCAAAACTGTTGATCTATTACACTTATATATCTTTAAAAAATTTGAAAAAATATAATTATTTGCTGAGCATTAGTTGTAAATCAACTTGCATTATTTTTTTGTTATTAAATTGTATATTAGTATATATAATTTTTTTAATTCTTTCGTGGAAACTTCTATTTTTTTATCATGAATACATTTAATGTTATTAGAAGAGGTCATACAAAAAGAAAATCCATGACTACAGAAAGATTTGTTTCCCGGATCGAGAGAAATATTAGAAACAGAACTAAACTGGCACAAATTATTAACCCCAAGAAAAGTGGTAATACATTTTTAAAGCCATATTTTGTGCTAGAATCAAGTGAGTGTGTATTATTAAAGGAGGTTGGGAATAATGATATCTTATAATAAATTCTAAAAACAATAAAAAAAAACATTTTTAAACAAAATGTTCTTAAATAAATGGGGAAAATATTTACATATTAACTTTATTTCAGTAATTAATAATAATTTAGATGCAAATGTAAAGAAGAAGAGTGTTTTTGTAATTAGGATAAGCAACGGATCTTTATGCTTACATTCTTTGCTTTCACTGATTAAATTGTACACATTGTGTGCCGAGCGTACTGCATCCTC
This sequence comes from Artemia franciscana, assembly GCF_032884065.1. Classification (NCBI taxonomy): domain Eukaryota; kingdom Metazoa; phylum Arthropoda; class Branchiopoda; order Anostraca; family Artemiidae; genus Artemia; species Artemia franciscana. The sequence continues at coordinate 723 of NW_027067561.1, forward strand.
TTTCTGGAGGAACATCTTCTAGCTGTCGCTGTCGTGGTTCTTCCCGGCATGTATTTTGTTCATCTTTAAGTGTCCCTCTTACACTTCTCTATTATATTTTTTCACGGTGGAAAATTTACAAAGCTCCAACCTAAAAATAACATTACAAATAATTTCAGTCATATATATATATATATATATATATATATATATATATATATATATATATATATATATATATATATATATATATATATATATATATATATATATATATATATATATATTTGAAAAGAAAGGTTGGATGCAATAATTTTCCTGGTTTCCAATGTTAAATCACGACAAGTTTCTAAATTATATAAAAACAATTAATTTACTATCTTCATTTGGGTTTAAAACGTCTGAATTGAGAATGACAAGTTGTAACATGTTTAAAAAAAATCATAAACATACCTTTAGATAAAACAGTTTAAAAAATTGTACCCGTTTAACAATACAAAATTCTACTAAATAAATAACATTAGAGACGTCATTTTATCACATGCAAAAATGAATTTAAAACATATTCAAATTCTAAATGAAAAATCACATGCAAAAAAGAATTTAAAACATAGTCAAATTCTAAATTAAAAAAATACAAACAAATTTATTTACTACATATAAAATTTATGTTACAAAAAATCATAGATTTTCTGGAAAGTATACTTCATTCTTGACTTTATTTAAGGGAATAATAATTACTTGCATTAACAAACCCTTGTATGGAAACCTTTTCCAAAAGAGTTAATCAACATTTATAATTCGGCCTCTCCATGAACATTAACAAATCCCTGTCTTGTCCCCCTTTTGCTTCTCATTTAAACAATAAATTATTGTTGGTTCGCATCATTGCAAAATATAAATTCAATAAAATATAACAATGGTTATATTTTTAATGAGCGGGCCACTCAGATTGTTTATTCATTGCCTAGTTTCTATTCCCAAACCTTTTTGCGTCTATACTCATTAATATGATACGTAATTTATTAGGGAACTTGTATTAGAAATTATTTTTCTCATGCTCAATCCGAATTAAATATGTCTCAATATGATTTATCGTTTCACAATTTAAAAACAAACTTGGGAAATAGGGTGGGGGGTGGGAAAAATATAGTGGATCTGAATGCCGAATGTATTAAATACAATTACTGTGCATATTAACAAGTATGAATTGTTCTATACCTTCAAATTGTCCGAATAATGTATTCACCCCCCTCCCATTCTAATTTGCAAATATATAGCCAAAATTATATATCTCCAATTACGTCTGTCAACTTGTCTGTGTCTGCTCTCTCGCTACACAAATAAAAACTAGTTCATAGAAGTAAATTTATATAAAGAAAGAATATATAACCCTTTGAAACTTGTCACAGGAATTTATTTCAATAAATGTCGTACCTTCATTTATTAATATTATTTAATCTACATTTTAACTTCATTAAAAAACTAAGCAAAGTCAATTAAATATAAATACTAATAATACAAATATACATTTTAACCATATGTCAATTTATTGATCTAACTAATTAGATATATTGCTTAATTTTTTTTATTTTTCTACAGTCAATTATAACTTTAACTACATTCTATGATTTTTTCACATATGACTAATTATGTATCAATTGGCATAAAAAAATAAAACCTATTATTATTTTTATATATTTTGAACTATTTTAAATTAATTTATCAAAGTTTGTACTAATTTTACAGCACTGATTTTATAACAATAACAACATTGAGTTACTGACAATTTATTTAAGTAGATACATACTCTAATTATCATTGTTACGTCGGTCATTGCAATTGCCTCCAATTCCTTTATTATTTCAGAATTGTTTTCAAATTTGACAAACTTTAGAACTTTGGTATATAAATTCTTCTCAAATTCAAGTTTGTTCTTCTACAATATATAACTACCATAGAATAAACAGTAGGTATGGTAAATTCAAAAGATTTAAAGTTTAAAAGAATGTAACCAAAATTGGTGAATAATAACTTCTATCATAAAAGAACAGTCGGATAATTATATTATGAAATAATAGCATTAAATAAATATAAATATTAACGGAAAGGTATTTAATACTAATCAGAGCAATGAGCGTGTTCTTTCAAGTACAGTCAACTTAGTTTCAAATGGGTACTGGGATAAATAATTAACGGGGAGGGGCAGAAGCTGTCTGATTATTTACGAACAAGCACAGTTTTGACTCTCAGCCACTCATTAGATTTTCTTTCTAATCGTTCCTAGTATGCTAATAATATTAAATGCAAACAATTTTTTACATAGTGACATGACATTCTGTCCATCTTTGGGATTTTATAATCTTAAACATTAACAAACAATACGATAGTTTAAAGTGACTATGTATTTTTAGAGAAGGATCTGGGAATTGTAACGCCGGTGCTTTTCGTGTTTTCAAATACACCATATAATTGCCCCAATAACAACCTATGTTAGTCATAGCCATATCATGTTTCATTTTTATTAAAATAAAAATTAAACAGCTAAATAAATATCTATTTTCTTTTTTTCAGTGATAGTTATTGATTGAAAGACTGAAACATTATGAAGGTAACATGTTCTCAGACTTATTCAACATGTTTACAAAAGCATCTTGAAAACAAAAAGCATCTTGAAATTCATTCCTAACTCTATGGCAAAACTATTTAAAGTGAAGTACATGTTTTCTAAAATAAAATTGCACATTTGAAACATTATATAAAATTGGCGATTATCGACTTCATTTTTCCAAATTATAAATTTCAATTCTATAAAAACCATATCACGCATGGCAAAAATACACCAAATCAGTTCGAAAACAAGAGCTATAATTCTTTAATACTTTGGAACTTTTTCAATATAAGCTACCAATATCATATACTTATTCTTCCTTTATTATGTCGAATGCGAATTAAAAGGCCTTCCACACTACAATTAAGCGGTTAGCCGCCCCCATGGCTAGCATCATTTGAGAGGGTGTTGAATTGCAGAATCTGATGCGTATTTGTCGATATTGCATAGAAGGATTGAACTTGACGGAAGCTAAGGAGTGAAAAAAGACAGCAGGAATAGGCCATATTGCTTTAAAACCCTTGATTTTGTAAGCCACAAGTTGGACCCTTCTGAAATATAAAATGGTCAGAATTGATTTGCAGAAAATCAAAATCACTTGTTTTCAAAACTATCGCAAGGAGATGCAGGTAGCAGGTGTTTAATGTTGAATGATAATAATAATAATAATAAAAACAACACCAGCAACACAGTTGTAGTTTCGGCAAACTGTTCTATGGTACCCTGTCAAATAAGGTGATTTAAAGAAATGCGATTTTACGTAAAAAAATATATAAATATAAACAGTCAAAACTATCAATACTATTTGTCAACTTCTATCCTCACGGACAAAATATTTCAAGTTTAGTACGCTAGTAAATTAGGGCCTTTTGAAAAAAGACCCAGCGACGGAAACATCGATTTGACGCCCTTTTCACCAGAAATGGTCAATTGAAAGAGAAATGGAAGGTTATTTACCCTTGGGAAGAAGGAATCGATAACTATAGCTAGAAAATACTGGAAAAGAGTGTAATATACTGATTCTTCCTTTATTACATCGAATGCGAATTAAAAGGCCTTCCACACTACATTTAAGTGGTTAGCCACCCCAATGGCTAACATTAATTGAGACATTTTCTGATAAATTTTTTAAGCTGTTTTAAATCTGAAAGTACTAAGATTATTGATGGTTTCATCATCGCTTGCGTTGAATGAAGATAAAGGAAACCGTAAATTTAAGTCTCGGACTTGTTTGAACTCTTCAGAACTCAAATCTTACTCTATATAATTGCCAAATAAAATATTGGCAAACTAAAAATACTTTTACTACAGGAAATTAAAAAAGTAAGAAATTGAATGATAATGTTAATTTTTAAAGGTTTATCTCATTTTAGCATAATGGTTTTTATCATATTTTAATTACATACTACAAATGTAATTTAAATAATTATACAAACATAAACAACATATATATCTAAACGCAAATATGTACCACTATTAGATTTGAATAGTACAAAAATCACAGAATAAAATTATTAAAGCAGCAATAAACCTAGACATTGCTTTTGATACATTTCGTAATTTTTCTTTCCAAGACTAGAAAATCGAAAATTTAAGTATAAACTATTACAGTATGAATACTGCGTATGTAATTTCTTACTTTAATTATAATATAATTAAATAAAAACTAACAAATTTTATTCACTTTTACGAATAAATTATTCTGTAACTTTGGCATTAATTCTGTTATTCAGTGCTCCTAAGGAGAAACAATAAATAGCTATTGACATACCTATTGAAGCTTAGAAATTCTGAAGTTTTGGATAAATGAAATTTGAACTATTTTTTTTCTTTCGTTAGATTCCTTTCGCTGGATTTTCAAAACATTTGCTTAAAATATTTTTAGCTATATATTTGTAAATCTCAAGTGACTTCTTCAATACAAATATGTAACTAATTAACAATTATTCCTCCTGTGAATGTTTTTAGGTCACGTTGATATTCAATACTGACTGACTGCATTGGCTTTGCAACTTGATGCCATTATCGAGGTCGGGCTCAAGATCCCGTTTTACGTCTGATTTTGAAGACACACTTCCAACACAGGATCAAGTTTTTTTTAATTAATTTTCTATTGAAACATCAATTAAACACTTTTTAATCATTACTTTAGAAATGTCCAGTGAGAATTGAATTTATAATTTAAAAAAATCAATCATGAATACACTCACCCATTCAGCCTTGTGCTGCCCAAGCTGAATAATTGACAATATATTTAGTTTCTATAAGACTGCTTCGATATTCAGCAAAACCTCTCCTGAGCCGCTGCTCGTCATTCATTTTTACTGCTGCAAAATGAATTAAGTTGTTAATTATGCACTAAATGAATAATCTTTTTTTTATATTAAGAGGATACAATTTGGTAACATAAGTCATCTAACAATTTATATAGGAACTAGAATTTTAATTAAATAATTTCTTAGACCACACTGCTTTTCCATTTACGAAGAATTGATTGAAGAAGAAACGGATTTAATTTTTATAAAGCAATGAACAAAAATAAAATATATTAACTACACTTTAATCAAAAAATAAAAATACTCCGAATATTGCGATCCCACGTCCGGGAGCCATTCTCAGCGGAAAAAAAGAAGAAAATTACAAACCGACAATTCAAGACTTTTTTTAAGACATCATAAATAAAATGCCACAACAAATAAAACACCACAAAAAAATATAAAAAATAAATAAGAAACAAACACATTATAAAACAAAAACTCCTGCACCGACGGTAATAACTTCAGAATAAAACTAAAGCAATTGTATATTGCTTTATTTATTATTTATTACTTTGTACTACAATACCGTGTTCAGAGCGGTTTTGTCGATAAACTCGAGGCGAAAAGTGCGAGAATTGCCGATTTGATTAGCACTAATAAGTTCCTCTACTGAGGCCTCTAAATCAGCTCTTGAATAGTTATTGGATATTTCACGGACAACAGCTAAAGGCTTTTTATCAATTACTTTGGTTTCGACGTTTGGAATGGAGCTAGTAACAGCTGCAGCCAGCGTGTCTACTGAGCGCTTATCACGTACCGTCACAACCCAGCTTCTCCTGTGTGGCTTAGATTTCAGATTTACGATCCCGTCGTGGCCATCCAACGCTTCGAGCTTTTTTTCTTTTTCTTTCATTAATAAACATGCAATTTTCGGCATATGAAAGACAAAAGATCAAAAAGTCTAAAACTAAAGTATCTAAAAACTAAAAAAAACTTCACAGAAGCTTATTCATTGGCAGCATATTTTCTGTAGAAAAATTCATTGGCAGCTAACTTCTGTCGAAACTAAGCCTCATCCTCTTCGCTGTCAAAATAATCTTTGTCCTCCTCATCACTTAGTTTTCCTATATCTTCTTTTTGATCTATGATGGTCGCAAATGGTGTATAATTTGTCGTGAATTCATCAATAGCCATATCCTTGTCATCACCATCCATACATTTGAATACAATCAAACCCTCTTCATTGACACCTTCCATGCACCGTGGAAATCAGTGGAAATCAGTTTTGTGGAAATTTCGACCTTATGTCCAAGGGCCGTCTTCAGCACAATACAAGAAAAAGAGAGAAACTATATATATATATATATATATATATATATATATATATATATATATATATATATATATATATATATATATATATATATATATATATATATATATATATATATATAAATATAAATAGCGACGAAGACCACACTGCGTTTCCATAACAAATAAATACAGAGACAATAGGGAAAATCTTTTCAAGACAGTGGAAATCAGTTTGTGGATATTTCGACCCTATGTCGAAATATCAAGAGAGAAATAAATAACAAGAGAGAAACTATATATATATATATATATATATATATATATATATATATATATATATATATATATATATATATATATATATATATATATATATATATATATATATATATATATATATATATATATATATATAGTATATATATATATATATATATATATATATATATATATATATATATGTATATATATATATATATATATATATATATATATATATATATATATATATATATATATATATATATACATATATATATATATATATATATATATATATATATATATATATATATATATATATATATATATATATATATATATATAAATGAACTTGCATCAAATTGTGAGAATTAAAACTAAATAATAAAAGACACTTTTTAATTATTTTTTTACACAGCCCTAACGCCCTTATTTCAACGAAGTTCAACCAGGACTGGCGAAAAGAATGAAATGAGAATATAAACTCATTCAAAATAAAGAGAACAAAGTAATTAGATGCAATTTCTTAGAGCCAACCTTGCTTGCTTAGCAGCCTGTTTGAAAGGTCTTTTCGTAGTTGGTTTAGTACTATTATAAATCGGTTTAGTAAAATATTTTGTTAGATCATTTCTAATTAAATTTGAGTATAAAGAATTTAGTGAGTATTCCCCTAAGTCCCTGTTCAAAGAAATATTATTATTTATTTTGAGATTAATTTCGATTGATTCTTGAACCACCTTTTTTATCCCCAAATCATTACTGATGAGTGAAGAGTTTTAAAAAAGTTTCTTGTGGGACGGATTATTAAATATATGCCAACCTAAAGCAGAATCAAAGGAGTTGCTGGAACTAATTGAAATTAAGGCTTTGCCCATGTCATTTTTATGCTGTTGTAACTTTTTTCTAGATTCTGATTGGTCCTGCCGACATAGTAATTTCCACAATCACAGGGTATTTGATAGACCCCTCTTTGGCGAGTAGCTGGGGTCTTATCTTTACCGGAATTTAAGAAATTGATGATTTTCAAATTGTTAGTAAAAACTACGTACAGATTATTTTTTGTGCAAATATTTTTTTATTTGGTTGTCATCTTTGGGATATACGGAAGTTAGACAATATTTGAGGGCTTATCAGTAGCCTCACATTGTGAAGTATCTTCTTTGATTTTACAAGAATGTCTTTTTATTGTACGGTTAATTATTTTATTGACAAAAGGAATGGGGTATCCATTACCAAAAAGAATATCTCTGATAAAGTTTATTTCTGCATTTAAATACGAATCGGAGCAAATATTCAGGGCACGATCAATGAGGGAAGTTACAACTATTGTTTTAACTTGTGGGGGGGTGATTTGAATTAAAATGAAGATATCTATTGGTTTGTGTTGGCTTTCGATATATAGTAAAATCCAGTTTATCAACATTACGAATAATTAAAACATCTAAAAATGGTAGTTTATTATCAATGTCAACTTCTAAGGTGAACTGCAAATTTCGATCATAAGTGTTAAGATGATCTAAGAAGCCCCGAAGTTCAGCTTCCCCATAATTCCAAAGTGAAATTACGTCATCCATACAACGACTCGAATATACACGTTTTAAAAAAAGAATTCAATGCCCAATTCTCAAGATTCTCGACGTAAATATTTGCTAGTAGCCCGGATAAAGGTGCCCTCATGGGTAACCCATTTTTTTGTTGATAAAAAGAATCGCGAAATTGAAAATACATTGAAAACTTATTACAAATTTTAACAAGAGTCATTAAATCTTCGCAATCAATTCCTGTCGCTGAAGCCTCGATTAGATTAAGTGGTAATTTTCTTATATTTTATTTTTTTAATAATTCCTCAGAAATAGTCACATCTATATTTGTATACATGGAAACAATGTCAAAACTACTAACTATTGTGTTTTCTGAAATACTTGTGTTGCTAAGTTTTTTTAACCAAATTTGCTGAATTACGAATATAGGAATTTTGGGAATACAATAAAGGTTTGAAAGCTGTGCAAAGCCATTTTCCAATATTGGCAGCGGTGGCTTTAGTACAAACTGCGATAGGTCTTAAGGATATACCCTGTTTATGTATTTTTGGTAAACCGTAGAGTTTAGGACAGAAACTACCACGGGGAAAAAGTTTATTGTATAGCTGTGGGATGATTTTGCCATTTTGTTTTAGCTGCTTTAATTCATGTATAATATTATTAGCGAACTGATCAGTAAGATCATGAGTTATTGTTTTATATGTAATTGTGTCATTTAAATGCGAACGAATTTTGTTGTCTTAGTCTGTTGTATTCATGACAACAAGTGAATTGCTTTTATCTGCTTTAGTTATTATAATAGAAAGATCTTTTCGGAGATTAGATAGTATTTTTATGTCATGCAAATTTTTCGGTGTGGAATTGGTAGGAGGCTTAAACTTTTTTGGCTTTTATAAAGGATATTTATAAGAACAGATCTAACTTCATCCGGGTTAGAGACAGAAGGATAGTGTATATGCAAAGCGGACTCTAGAGAGGAAACTATATCTGTCACAGGAACCTGTTTCGGTAAAAAAGAAAATTTTGGACCTTTTTCTAGTGTTTCGATTTCCTGGGGTTCCAATGTTTTAGAAGAGAGGTTAACGATAGCAGGTCCAGGAGTGAATCTAGGAGAATAAATACGGTTTCTCAGGGAAGATTCATTTCGTAAGCCTTCCAAATTTTTATAGAGGCGTTCCTTGGACAAGCGAAAATCGTGGCTAAACAAATTCCTTTCTAATCTAACAACTTGAGCAAAATCAACAGTGGACAGGTTTTCAAGCAAAAAGTTTCCAACGATTTTTTCTTTGAAGAAATAATATGTCGTTTCTGTTTTTTGTCCTTAATAATATGGACTAAGGTTTTTAACTGTAGTGTATTGTCAAATTGCGCTTCTTTCCGGGCATTTAAATGTAATTTATATCTTAAAGACTTGGGAATAAGGTTTTCATTTCTACAGGATTCTAAAAATTTTGGTTGATTGATAATATTAGCATGTTTTTACCTCTACTAATAAAATAAAAAATATCATAGGATAACTGCTCCTCATAAGCTAGACGAATATAGCGACGAAGACCACACTGCCTTTCCATAACAAACAAATACGAAATAGAGACAATTGGGAAAATCTTTTCAAGACAGTGGAAATCAGCTCTGTGGATATTTCGGCCCTATGTCCAAGGCCCTTCTTCAGCACAATACAAGAACAAGAGACAAACTCTCTCTCTCTCTCTCTCCATATATATATATATATATATATATATATATATATATATATATATATATATATATATATATATATATATATATATATATATATATATATATATATATATATATATATATATATGTATAAATATATATATATATATATATATATATATATATATATATATATATATATTTATATATATATATTTATATACATATATGTATATATATATATATATATATATATATATATATATATATATATATATATATATATATATATATATATATATATATAAAACAAACTTTTGGTTTTTATATATATATATATATATATATATATATATAAATGTATAAATGAACTTAATCAAATTGTGAAAATTAAAACTAAATAATTAAAAACACTTTTGAAACTTTCTTTAAAAACAGCCCTAGCATCCTTACTTCAACGATGTTCAACCAGGACTGACGAAAATAATGAAATGAGAATATAAACTCATTCAAACTAAAGAGAACAAAGTGATTAGATGCAATTTCTTAGAGCCAACCTTGCTCTAAGGTTGCCCTAACCTTGCTTATAGGAACACTTAAAAATAAACAAAATGTACGCCGAGATGAACCACAACAGCTGGAAGATGTTCCTCCAAAAATAGGATGCAGTACGCTCAGCACACAATGTGTACAATTCAATCAGTGAAAGTAAAGAATGTACGCACATAGACCAATTGCTTATCCTAATTACAAGCACATTCTTCTTCTGTACATTTGTATCTAAATTATTCTTATCTGTCCTGATCAATGAGCAATTATTCTGCTTCTGGAACGATATCAAGGATTTATTTTCCTTCATGTTAATGGTAAATGTAGATATTTTATATAAATCTTATATGGACTGTTCATTGATTAGTTGAATATTTACTACTGCAAGGTGTTGTTCATTAATTTTTTTTATGTTTACCTTCAGTTTGGTGTAATATAAAAATGAGTTTGATTCTCTTGGTTCTACTGGAAATGCAAACCAAATGTTAAGTGGGTTTTTATTTCATTTAGAATTTTTTTCAAGCTTTTGGGGTCTACTAAGTCTTATGATAGGGTTCCACCCTTTAAGGCAAACAGTGCTAACTCGAATTTACTAACATCAATAGACAGATTTAATAGTGACATTGTCAATATATAAATTGAAAACATCGTCAAGCTTGAATCAGATATTACTCAATCTACTTCATTTTTCAAATAATTCATTGTGTTGACAGTTTTTAATTTTTTTGGGGTTAAAAAATCATTTCATTTTTGTCTTTTCGATAGTTGGCTATACTTGTTTGTTTTTTTGGTACATTTTACGTCGTATTCATGACTGAATTTGGTTTTCAGATTTTCTCTTAGTAAATTTGAATCTTCCTCAGTTGACAATCTTAAATGGGTGGACGGAAGTTCGCCGATAATGGGAACCACTTATTTGGACAATTTTCATTTTCATCCATG
>NW_027067562.1:0-11865 GCF_032884065.1 Artemia franciscana
TGGGTAATCCATTTTTTTGCTGATAAAAAGAATCGCGAAATTGAAAATACATAGAAAACTTATTACAAATTTTAACAAGAGTCATTAAAACTTCACAATCAATTCCTGTCGCTGAAGTCTCGATCAAGTGGTAATTTTCTTCTATTTTGTTTTTTAATAATTCCTCTGAAATAGTTACATCTATATTTGTGTACATGGAAACAATGTCGAAACTACTAACTATTGTGTTTTCTGAAATACTTGTGTTGCTAAGTTTTTTAATCAAATCTGCCGAGTTATGAATATAGGAATTTTGAGAATACAATAAAGGTTTGAAAGCTGCACAAAGCCATTTTCCAATATTGGCAGCGGGAGCTTTAGTACAAGCCACAATAGGTCTTAAGGGAATACCCTGTTTATGTATTTTTGGTAAACCGTAGAGTTTAGGACAGAAACTACCACGGGGAAAAAATTTATTGTATAGTTGTGGGGTGATTTTACCATTTTGTTTTAGCTGCTTTAATTCATTTATATATTATTAGTGAACTGATCAGTAGGATCATGAGTTATTGTTTGATATGTAATTGTGTCATTTAAATGCGAAAAAATTGTGTTGTCATAGTCTGTTGTATTCATGACAACAAGTGAATTGCTTTTGTCTGCTTTAGTTATTATATAGAAGGATCTTTTCGGAGATTAGATAGTATTTTTATGTCATGCAGATTTTCCGGTGTGGAATTAGTAGGAGGCTTAAACTTTTTTTGGCTATTATAGAGGATATTTATTAGACCCGATCTAACTTCATCCGGGTTAGAGACAGAAGGATAGTGTTTATGCAAAGCGGACTCTAGAGAGGAAACTATATCTGCCACAGGAACCTGTTTCGGTAGAAAAGAAAATTTTGGACCTTTTTCTAGTGTTTCGATTTCCTGGGGTTCCAATGTTTTAGAAGAGAGGTTAACGATAGCAGGCCCAGGAGTGAATCTTGGAGAATAAATACGGTTTCTCATCGAAGATTCATTTCGTAAGCCCTCTAATTTTTATAGAGGCGTTCCTTGGACAAGCGAAAATCGTGGCTAAACAAATTCCTTTCTAATCTAACAACTTGAGCAAAATCAACGGTGGACAGGTTTTCCAGCAAAAAAGTTTCCAACGATTTTCTCTCTGAAGAAATAATATGTCGTTTCTGTTTTTTGTCCTTAATAATATGGACTAGGGTTTTTAACTGTAGTGTATGGGCAAATTGCGCTTCTTTTCGGGTATTTAAATGTAATTTATATCTTAAAGACTTGGGAATAAGGTTTTCCTTTCTACAGGATTCTAAAAATTTTTGTTGATTGATAATATTAGCATGTTTTTACCTAGACTAATAAAATAAAAGATATCATAGGTCAACTGCTCCCCATAAGCTAGACGAAATAGCGACGAAGACCACACTGCCTTTCCATAACAAACAAATACAACGTAGAAACAATAGGGAAAGTTTTTTCAAGACAATGGAAATTATTTATGTAGATATTTCGGCCCTATGTCCAAGGGCCGTCTTCAGCACAATACAATACTATATATATATAAAAAGAACTTACATCAAATTGTGAGAATTAAAACTGAATATAAAAACACTTATTAAAAACAATTTTTTTAAAAAATATAGCCCTAGCATCCTTACTTCAGCGAAGTTCAACCAGGACTGGCGAAAAGAATGAAATGAAGAAATATAAACTCATTCAAACTAAAGAGAATAAATGATTAGATGTAATTTCTTAAAGCTAATCTTGCTTGTTTAGCAGCCTGTCTCAAAGGCCTTTTCGTAGTTTGTTCAGTACTATTATAAATTGGTTTAGTAAAATATTTTGTTAGATCATTTTTAATTAAATTTGAGTATAAAGAATTTAGTGAGTATTCCCCCAAGTCCCTGTTCAAAGAAATATTTTTATTGATTTTGAGATTAATTTCAATTGATTCTCGAACCACCTGTTTTATTCCCAAATCATTACTAATGAGTGAAGAGTTTTCAAAAAGTATCATGTGGGACGGATTATTAAAAATATGCCAACCTAGAGCAGAATCAAAGGAATTGTTGGAACCATTTGAAATTAAGGCCTTGTCTATGTCATTTTTATGCTGATGTAACCTTTTGTCTAGATTCTGATGGGTCCTGCCGACATAGTATTTTCCGCAATCACAGGGTATTTGATAGACCCCTCTTTGGCGAGTAACTGGGGTCTTATCATTACCCGAATTTAAGAAATTGATGATTTTAAAATTGTTAGTAAAAACTACGTACAGATTATTTTTTGTGCAAATATTTTTAATTTTGTTGTAATCTTTGGGATATACGGAAGATAGACAATATTTGAGGGCTTATCAATAGCCTCACATTGTGAAGTATCTTCTTCGATTTTACAAGAATGTCTTTTTATTCTACGGCTAATTATTTTATTTACAAAAGGAATGGGGTATCCATTACCAAAAAGAATATCTCTGATAAAATTTATTTCTGCATTTATATATGAATGGAGCAAATATTTAGGGCACGATCAATGAGGGAAATTACAACTGCTCTTTTAACTTGTGGGGGGTGATTTGAATTAAAGTGAAGATATCTATTGTTTTGTGTTGGCTTTCGATATATAGTAAAATCCAGTTCATCAGCTTTACGAATAATTAATACATCTAAAAACGGTAGTTTATTTTCAATTTCAACTTCAAGGGTGAACTGCAAATTTCGGTCATAAGTGTTAAGATGATCTAAGAAGCCCCGAAGTTCAGCTTCCCCATAATTCCAAAGTGAAATTACGTCATCCATATAACGACCCCAATAGACATGTTTTAGAAAAAAGAATTCAATGCCCAATTCTCAAGATTCTCGACGTAAATATTTGCTAGTAGCCCGGATAAAGGTGCCCCCATGGGTAATCCATTTTTTTGCTGATAAAAAGAATCGCGAAATTGAAAATACATAGAAAACTTATTACAAATTTTAACAAGAGTCATTAAAACTTCACAATCAATTCCTGTCGCTGAAGTCTCGATCAAGTGGTAATTTTCTTCTATTTTGTTTTTTAATAATTCTCTGAAATAGTTACATCTATATTTGTGTACATGGAAACAATGTCGAAACTACTAACTATTGTGTTTTCTGAAATACTTGTGTTGCTAAGTTTTTAATCAAATCTGCCGAGTTATGAATATAGGAATTTTGAGATACAATAAAGGTTTGAAGCTGCACAAAGCCATTTTCCAATATTGGCAGCGGGAGCTTTAGTACAAGCCACAATAGGTCTTAAGGGAATACCCTGTTTATGTATTTTTGGTAAACCGTAGAGTTTAGGACAGAAACTACACGGGGAAAAAATTTTTTGTATAGTTGTGGGGTGATTTTACCATTTTGTTTTAGCTGCTTTAATTCATTTATAATATTATTAGTGAACTGATCAGTAGGATCATGAGTTATTGTTTGATATGTAATTGTGTCATTTAAATGCGAAAAAATTTTGTTGTCATAGTCTGTTGTATTCATGACAACAAGTGAATTGCTTTTGTCTGCTTTAGTTATTATAATAGAAGGATCTTTTCGGAGATTAGATAGTATTTTTATGTCATGCAGATTTTCCGGTGTGGAATTAGTAGGAAGGCTTAAACTTTTTTTGGCTATTATAGAGGATATTTATTAGACCCGATCTAACTTCATCCGGGTTAGAGACAGAAGGATAGTGTTTATGCAAAGCGGACTCTAGAGAGGAAACTATATCTGCCACAGGAACCTGTTTCGGTAGAAAAGAAAATTTTGGACCTTTTTCTAGTGTTTCGATTTCCTGGGGTTCCATGTTTTAGAAGAGAGGTTAACGATAGCAGGCCCAGGAGTGAATCTTGGAGAATAAATACGGTTTCTCATCGAAGATTCATTTCGTAAGCCCTCTAATTTTTTTATAGAGGCGTTCCTTGGACAAGCGAAAATCGTGGCTAAACAAATTCCTTTCTAATCTAACAACTTGAGCAAAATCAACGGTGGACAGGTTTTCCAGCAAAAAAGTTTCCAACGATTTTCTCTCTGAAGAAATAATATGTCGTTTCTGTTTTTTGTCCTTAATAATATGGACTAGGGTTTTTAACTGTAGTGTATGGGCAAATTGCGCTTCTTTTCGGGTATTTAAATGTAATTTATATCTTAAAGACTTGGAATAAGGTTTTCCTTTCTACAGGATTCTAAAAATTTTTGTTGATTGATAATATTAGCATGTTTTTTACCTAGACTAATAAAATAAAAGATATCATAGGTCAACTGCTCCCCATAAGCTAGACGAAAATAGCGACGAAGACCACACTGCCTTTCCATAACAAACAAATACAACGTAGAAACAATAGGGAAAGTTTTTTCAAGACAATGGAAATTATTTATGTAGATATTTCGGCCCTATGTCCAAGGGCCGTCTTCAGCACAATACAATACTATATATATATATAAAAGAACTTACATCAAATTGTGAGAATTAAAACTGAATATAAAAACACTTATTAAAAACAATTTTTTTTAAAAAAAATATAGCCCTAGCATCCTTACTTCAGCGAAGTTCAACCAGGACTGGCGAAAAGAATGAAATGAAGAAATATAAACTCATTCAAACTAAAGAGAATAAAATGATTAGATGCAATTTCTTAAAGCTAATCTTGCTTGTTTAGCAGCCTGTCTCAAAGGCCTTTTCGTAGTTTGTTCAGTACTATTATAAATTGGTTTAGTAAAATATTTTGTTAGATCATTTTTAATTAAATTTGAGTATAAAGAATTTAGTGAGTATTCCCCCAAGTCCCTGTTCAAAGAAATATTTTTATTGATTTTGAGATTAATTTCAATTGATTCTCGAACCACCTGTTTTATTCCCAAATCATTACTAATGAGTGAAGAGTTTTCAAAAAGTATCATGTGGGACGGATTATTAAAAATATGCCAACCTTCAAATCAAAAATCAAATCAAATCAAATATCTCGATCAAATTACCACTTGATCGAGACTTCAGCGACAGGAATTGATTGTGAAGTTTTAATGACTCTTGTTAAAATTTGTAATAAGTTTTCTATGTATTTTCAATTTCGCGATTCTTTTTATCAGCAAAAAAATGGATTACCCATGGGGGCACCTTTATCCGGGCTACTAGCAAATATTTACGTCGAGAATCTTGAGAATTGGGCATTGAATTCTTATTTTCTAAAACATGTCTATTGGGGTCGTTATATGGATGACGTAATTTCACTTTGGAATTATGGGGAAGCTGAACTTCGGGGCTTCTTAGATCATCTTAACACTTATGACCGAAATTTGCAGTTCACCCTTGAAGTTGAAATTGAAAATAAACTACCGTTTTTAGATGTATTAATTATTCGTAAAGCTGATGAACTGGATTTTACTATATATCGAAAGCCAACACAAAACAATAGATAATTTCACTTTAATTCAAATCACCCCCCACAAGTTAAAAGAGCAGTTGTAATTTCCCTCATTGATCGTGCCCTAAATATTTGCTCCCATTCATATATAAATGCAGAAATAAATTTTATCAGAGATATTCTTTTTGGTAATGGATACCCCATTCCTTTTGTAAATAAAATAATTAGC
Organism: Artemia franciscana; assembly: GCF_032884065.1. Taxonomy (NCBI): domain Eukaryota; kingdom Metazoa; phylum Arthropoda; class Branchiopoda; order Anostraca; family Artemiidae; genus Artemia; species Artemia franciscana. Next base: position 5,594 of record NW_027067562.1, read on the forward strand.
CGTAGAATAAAAAGACATTCTTGTAAAATCGAAGAAGATACTTCACAATGTGAGGCTATTGATAAGCCCTCAAATATTGTCTATCTTCCGTATATCCCAAAGATTACAACAAAATTAAAAAATATTTGCACAAAAAATAATCTGTACGTAGTTTTTACTAACAATTTTAAAATCATCAATTTCTTAAATTCGGGTAAAGATAAGACCCCAGTTACTCGCCAAAGAGGGGTCTATCAAATACCCTGTGATTGCGGAAAATACTATGTCGGCAGGACCCATCAGAATCTAGACAAAAGGTTACATCAGCATAAAAATGACATAGACAAGGCCTTAATTTCAAATGGTTCCAACAATTCCTTTGATTCTGCTCTAGGTTGGCATATTTTTAATAATCCGTCCCACATGATACTTTTTGAAAACTCTTCACTCATTAGTAATGATTTGGGAATAAAACAGGTGGTTCGAGAATCAATTGAAATTAATCTCAAAATCAATAAAAATATTTCTTTGAACAGGGACTTGGGGGAATACTCACTAAATTCTTTATACTCAAATTTAATTAAAAATGATCTAACAAAATATTTTACTAAACCAATTTATAATAGTACTGAACAAACTACGAAAAGGCCTTTGAGACAGGCTGCTAAACAAGCAAGATTAGCTTTAAGAAATTGCATCTAATCATTTTATTCTCTTTAGTTTGAATGAGTTTATATTTCTTCATTTCATTCTTTTCGCCAGTCCTGGTTGAACTTCGCTGAAGTAAGGATGCTAGGGCTATATTTTTTTAAAAAAAATTGTTTTTAATAAGTGTTTTTATATTCAGTTTTAATTTTCACAATTTGATGTAAGTTCTTTTATATATATATATAGTATTGTATTGTGCTGAAGACGGCCCTTGGACATAGGGCCGAAATATCTACATAAATAATTTCCATTGTCTTGAAAAAACTTTCCCTATTGTTTCTACGTTGTATTTGTTTGTTATGGAAAGGCAGTGTGGTCTTCGTCGCTATTTTCGTCTAGCTTATGGGGAGCAGTTGACCTATGATATCTTTTATTTTATTAGTCTAGGTAAAAAACATGCTAATATTATCAATCAACAAAAATTTTTAGAATCCTGTAGAAAGGAAAACCTTATTCCCAAGTCTTTAAGATATAAATTACATTTAAATACCCGAAAAGAAGCGCAATTTGCCCATACACTACAGTTAAAAACCCTAGTCCATATTATTAAGGACAAAAAACAGAAACGACATATTATTTCTTCAGAGAGAAAATCGTTGGAAACTTTTTTGCTGGAAAACCTGTCCACCGTTGATTTTGCTCAAGTTGTTAGATTAGAAAGGAATTTGTTTAGCCACGATTTTCGCTTGTCCAAGGAACGCCTCTATAAAAAATTAGAGGGCTTACGAAATGAATCTTCGATGAGAAACCGTATTTATTCTCCAAGATTCACTCCTGGGCCTGCTATCGTTAACCTCTCTTCTAAAACATTGGAACCCCAGGAAATCGAAACACTAGAAAAAGGTCCAAAATTTTCTTTTCTACCGAAACAGGTTCCTGTGGCAGATATAGTTTCCTCTCTAGAGTCCGCTTTGCATAAACACTATCCTTCTGTCTCTAACCCGGATGAAGTTTGATCGGGTCTAATAAATATCCTCTATAATAGCCAAAAAAAGTTTAAGCCTCCTACTAATTCCACACCGGAAAATCTGCATGACATAAAAATACTATCTAATCTCCGAAAAGATCCTTCTATTATAATAACTAAAGCAGACAAAAGCAATTCACTTGTTGTCATGAATACAACAGACTATGACAACAAAATTTTTTCGCATTTAAATGACACAATTACATATCAAACAATAACTCATGATCCTACTGATCAGTTCACTAATAATATTATAAATGAATTAAAGCAGCTAAAACAAAATGGTAAAATCACCCCACAACTATACAATAAATTTTTTCCCCGTGGTAGTTTCTGTCCTAAACTCTACGGTTTACCAAAAATACATAAACAGGGTATTCCCTTAAGACCTATTGTGGCTTGTACTAAAGCTCCCGCTGCCAATATTGGAAAATGGCTTTGTGCAGCTTTCAAACCTTTATTGTATTCTCAAAATTCCTATATTCATAACTCGGCAGATTTGATTAAAAAACTTAGCAACACAAGTATTTCAGAAAACACAATAGTTAGTAGTTTCGACATTGTTTCCATGTACACAAATATAGATGTAACTATTTCAGAGGAATTATTAAAAAACAAAATAGAAGAAAATTACCACTTGATCGAGACTTCAGCGACAGGAATTGATTGTGAAGTTTTAATGACTCTTGTTAAAATTTGTAATAAGTTTTCTATGTATTTTCAATTTCGCGATTCTTTTTATCAGCAAAAAAATGGATTACCCATGGGGGCACCTTTATCCGGGCTACTAGCAAATATTTACGTCGAGAATCTTGAGAATTGGGCATTGAATTCTTATTTTCTAAAACATGTCTATTGGGGTCGTTATATGGATGACGTAATTTCACTTTGGAATTATGGGGAAGCTGAACTTCGGGGCTTCTTAGATCATCTTAACACTTATGACCGAAATTTGCAGTTCACCCTTGAAGTTGAAATTGAAAATAAACTACCGTTTTTAGATGTATTAATTATTCGTAAAGCTGATGAACTGGATTTTACTATATATCGAAAGCCAACACAAAACAATAGATATCTTCACTTTAATTCAAATCACCCCCCACAAGTTAAAAGAGCAGTTGTAATTTCCCTCATTGATCGTGCCCTAAATATTTGCTCCCATTCATATATAAATGCAGAAATAAATTTTATCAGAGATATTCTTTTTGGTAATGGATACCCCATTCCTTTTGTAAATAAAATAATTAGCCGTAGAATAAAAAGACATTCTTGTAAAATCGAAGAAGATACTTCACAATGTGAGGCTATTGATAAGCCCTCAAATATTGTCTATCTTCCGTATATCCCAAAGATTACAACAAAATTAAAAAATATTTGCACAAAAAATAATCTGTACGTAGTTTTTACTAACAATTTTAAAATCATCAATTTCTTAAATTCGGGTAAAGATAAGACCCCAGTTACTCGCCAAAGAGGGGTCTATCAAATACCCTGTGATTGCGGAAAATACTATGTCGGCAGGACCCATCAGAATCTAGACAAAAGGTTACATCAGCATAAAAATGACATAGACAAGGCCTTAATTTCAAATGGTTCCAACAATTCCTTTGATTCTGCTCTAGGTTGGCATATTTTTAATAATCCGTCCCACATGATACTTTTTGAAAACTCTTCACTCATTAGTAATGATTTGGGAATAAAACAGGTGGTTCGAGAATCAATTGAAATTAATCTCAAAATCAATAAAAATATTTCTTTGAACAGGGACTTGGGGGAATACTCACTAAATTCTTTATACTCAAATTTAATTAAAAATGATCTAACAAAATATTTTACTAAACCAATTTATAATAGTACTGAACAAACTACGAAAAGGCCTTTGAGACAGGCTGCTAAACAAGCAAGATTAGCTTTAAGAAATTGCATCTAATCATTTTATTCTCTTTAGTTTGAATGAGTTTATATTTCTTCATTTCATTCTTTTCGCCAGTCCTGGTTGAACTTCGCTGAAGTAAGGATGCTAGGGCTATATTTTTTTAAAAAAAATTGTTTTTAATAAGTGTTTTTATATTCAGTTTTAATTCTCACAATTTGATGTAAGTTTTTTTATATATATATATAGTATTGTATTGTGCTGAAGACGGCCCTTGGACATAGGGCCGAAATATCTACATAAATAATTTCCATTGTCTTGAAAAAACTTTCCCTATTGTTTCTACGTTGTATTTGTTTGTTATGGAAAGGCAGTGTGGTCTTCGTCGCTATTTTAGTGGAGAGATCAGGATAGAACTTCGAGAGAAGAACAAACACAAGTCCAAGATACATGACTAACACAAGTGGACTGGATCCGCTCTCTTTGGGGGAGTGGGGGGGGGGGGGGGTTAATTGAGAAAATTAGAAAATATGAGGCATTTGTAACTTCAAACGGTTGATAGATCTTAATGAAATTTGATATTTAGAAGGATCTTGTGCTTCAGAGCTCTTATTTTAAATCACGACCAGATCTTTTAACATTGGGGGAGTTGGAGCGGGAAACTGGAAATCTTGGAAAACGTGAAAATTTAGGTTTCTTTATCTTACGAATGGGTGATCGGATCTTAGTGAAACTTGATGTATAGAAAGATCTTTTGTCTCGGATACTTAACTTTCATTTTGAATCGTATCCGAGGACATAGGGGGTTGGAGGCTTGGAAACTGGAAATCTTGGAAAACGCTTAGAGTGTAGAGATCGGGAAGAAACTTGATGTGAAGAATAATCACAAGTTATAGACACGTGATTGACATAATTGGAAAGGATCCGCTCTCTTTGGGGGAGTGGGGGGGGGTGTTGATTCGGAAAAATTAGAAAAATTGAGGTATTTTTAACTTAAGAACGGGTGACCAGATCTTAATGAAATTTGATATTTAGAAGGAATCCATGTCTCAGAGCTCTTATTTTAAATCCCGACCAGATCTGGTGACATTGGGGGGAGTTGGAGGGGGAAACCAGAAATCTTAGAAAACGTTTAGAGTGGATAGATCGGTATAAAACTTGGTGGGTAGAATAAGCAAATATCGTAGATACGCGAGTAACGTAGCCGAACTGGATCTGCTCTCTTTGGGGGAGTTAGGTGGTCCAGTGCTTATGCGACTTTGGTGCTTCTAGATGTCCTAGGACGATGAAATTGGCAGGCTTGTCAGGGACCTGCACAAAATGACTTGATAAGGTTTGATTTTCCCGATTCGACCATCTGGAGGGGGGTCGAAATGAGAGGAATAACTAGAAACAATGAGGTATTTTTAACTTACTAGTGGGTGATCGGATCGTAATGAATTTTGATATTTAGAAGGACCTTGTGTCAGCTCTTATTTTAAATCCCAACCGGCATTAAGTCTCTGATTTTCCATTTAAATCAATCTATTGATTCTTAAAATTTCGCTAGAGCTTATGCCATATGAGCTCTTGGCTCTTCCGACCTCGTCACAAGTGCCATATGAGCTCCTAGCTCTTGTTAATTCATAGTTAAATAACGACAGAAATTTCTTCAATATTTCATCAGAGACAGCGCTCTAGTATTGCCTGTGATAAAAATTAGCTTGCTTTCAATGTATTAACTAGATCTACGTAGCGTGGGCAACGTGAGGTGTTATGGCAACCTTTGTTCGGCTTCGCCGAGTAAGGTGTTGTGAGAGCAACACTTTGGTTTTGTTTCCTCGCTTCGATTAAACGCTGAAGTTGTTAATCTGTAAGAATCTTGAAATAAACACTAGTTACACCAACTCGCAAAAGTTGCAAACCCCAAATAACAACTAGCAAAAGGTGCAAACCCCTCGTCACTGAAGATGATTGTAGCCTAACATCCGATTATTACTTACAAGTCCCCTACATGTCTTACCACTGGAACCAAATTTGTCTTACCATCCAATACGCCGGAAACAAATAATAGGTGCAAAAGTTGCGAACCCCTGATTGCCGAGGATGATTATGAGCTAAACAGCCGACTGTTGCTTAAAACTCCCCTATATGTCTAAATTGGTATTGGCCTGTTTTCAGTTTCAGTGTGTACCTTACTACTGAAGTTGTCAACCCCTTTAAACATTCAAACTGATATATCTCATGTAGGAATTTTTTTACCAAAAAAAATGGATGACATATACTTTGATCAGCTCATCATGAGCTATTGACTGCCGTCGAAAGCAAAGTCAATCTGTCTTAGTTCAAAAGTTGACTTTTTGCCCTAGGCCAAGTTGCTAACGTGATCATTTAGAAAGTAGCAAAAGATAAACTCTAATTTCGTTATCAATGAGAGAACTTTTAAAGTTTAAGAAGCACATCTGATACCACTTCTCTACCGGAATCCCAAGTGCGAAAAACCGAATGATAAACTCAGCTGAAATCACGAACAGAAATGGGTAGAAACACAAGCAAAAACCATCCTTTTTGGCCCCAGGCAAGAGTTCTATGAAGCTTTCCAAAATGCAAAGTCATATTCATCATTCCGGCCCAAGGTACACACTGTCCGTAAAAACCCCAGAGGTTAGACCCTTACCACTTTCTAGGAATAAGCTGAAATTGGGATGCTAGGAAAAAAAAAAAAAAAAACACGACAAAACCAAAGTGTTGCTCTTGCAACACAAT
>NW_027067563.1:0-11847 GCF_032884065.1 Artemia franciscana
ATCACATTCTTTACCATTTGCGATCATAAAAAAGTCTAATATCTTCATTTTTTCAACATACGTAGCTATTACCCTCGAAAACTAAAACTTTTGAAATAGGAAAAGAGCCTTTAATCAAATTCTTTACCATGTTCAATCATAAAATTGTCTAATATCTTCATTTTTTTCCACAGACAAAGCTATTACCCTCGAAAACTAAAACTTTTGAAATAGGAAAAGAGCCTTTAATCACATTCTTTACCATTTGCAATCATAAAATAGTCTAATATCTTCATTTTTTCAACATACGTAGCTATTACCCTCGAAAACTAAAACTTTTGAAGTAGGAGAAGAGCCTTTAATCACATTCTTTACCATGTGCAATCATAAAATTGTCTAATATCTTCATTTTTTCCATCGACAAAGCTATTACCCTCGAAAACCAAAACTTTTGACATAGGAAAAGAGCCTTTAATCGCATTCTTTACCATCTGCAATCATAAAATAGTCTAATATCTTCATTTTTCCAACACACGTAGCTATTACCCTCGAAAACTAAAACTTTTGACTTGGAAAAGAGCCTTTAATCACATTCTTTACCATGTGCAATCATAAAATAGTCTAATATCTTCATTTTTTCAACATACGTAGCTATTACCCTACAAAACTAAAACTTTTGAAATAGGAAAAGAGCCTTTAATCACATTCTTTACCATTTGCAGTCATAAAATAGTCTAATATCTTCATTTTTTCAACATACGTAGCTATTACCCTCGAAATCTAAAACTTTTGAAATAGGAAAAGAGCCTTTAATCACATTCTTTACCATTTGCAATCATACAATAGTCTAATATCTTCATTTTTTCAACATACGTAGCTATTACCCTCAAAAACTAAAACTTTTGACATTGGAAAAGAGCCTTTAATCACATTCTTTACCATTTGCAATCATAAAATTGTCTAATATCCTCATTTTTTCCACAGACATAGCTATTACCCTCGAAAACTAAAACTTTTGAAATAGGAAAAGAGCCTTTAATCACATTCTTTGCCATTTGAAATCATAAAATAGCCTAATATCTTCATTTTTTCAACATAAGTAGCTATTACCCTCGAAAACTAAAACTTTTGACATAGGAAAAGAGCCTTTAATCACATTCTTTACCATTTGCAATCATAAAATAGTCTAATATCTTCATTTTTTCAACATACGTAGCGATTACCCTCGAAAACTAAAACTTTTGACATAGGAAAAGAGCCTTTAATCACATTCTTTACCATGTGCAATCATAAAATTGTCTAATATCTTCATTTTTTCCACAGACAAAGCTATTACCCTCGAAAACTAAGACTTTTGAAATAAGAAAAGAGCCTTTAATCACATTCTTTACCATTTGCAATCATAAAATAGTCTAATATCTTCATTTTTTCAACATACGTAGCTATTACCCTCGAAAACTAAAACTTTTGACATAGGAAAAGAGCCTTTAATCACATTCTTTACCATTTGCAATCATAAAATAGTCTAATATCTTCATTTTTTCAACATACGTAGCTATTACCCTCGAAAACTAAAACTTTTGAAATAGGAAAAGAGCCTTTAATCACATTCTTTACCATTTGCAATCATAAAATAGTCTAATATCTTCATTTTTTCCACAGACATAGCTATTACCCTCGAAAACTAAAACTTTTGAAATAGGAAAAGATCCTTTAATCACATTCTTTACCATTTGCAATCATATAATAGTCTAATATCTTCATTTTTTCAACATACGTAGCTATTACCCTCGAAAACTAAAACTTTTGACATAGGAAAAGAGCCTTTAATCATATTCATTACCATTTGCAATCATAAAATAGTCTAATATCTTCATTTTTTCATCAGACATAGCTATTAACCACGAAAACTAAAACTTTTGAAATAGGAAAAGAGCCTTTAATCACATTCTTTATCATTTGCAATCATAAAATAGTCTAATATCTTCATTTTTTCAACATACGTAGCTATTACCCTCGAAAACTAAAACTTTTGAAATAGGAAAAGAGCCTTTAATCACATTCTTTACCATTTGCAATCATAAAATAGTCTAATATCTTCATTTTTTCAACATACGTAGCTATTACCTTCGAAAACTAAAACTTTTGAAATAGGAAAAGAGCCTTTAATCACATTCTTTACCATTTGCAATCATAAAATAGTCTAAAATCTTCATTTTTTCAACATACGTAGCTATTACCCTCGAAAACTAAAACTTTAGAAATAGGAAAAGAGCCTTTAATCACATTCTTTACCATGTGCAATCATAAAACAGTCTAATATTTTCATTTTTTCAACATACGTAGCTATTATCCTCGAAAACTAAACTTTTGAAATAGGAAAAGAACCTTTACTCACATTCTTTACCACGTGCAATCATAAAATTGTCTAATATCTTCATTTTTTCAACATACGTAGCTATTACCCTCGAAAACTAAAACTTTTGATATAGGATAAGAGCCTTTAATCACATTCTTTACCACTTGCAATCATAAAATAGTCTAATATCTTCATTTTTTGAACAGACATAGCTATTACCCACGAAAACTAAAACTTTTGAAATAGGAAAAGAGCCTTTAATCACATTCTTTATCATTTGCAGTCATAAAATAGTCCAATATCTTCATTTTGTTCAACATACGTAGCTATTACCCTCGAAAACTAAAACTTTTGAAATAGAAAAACAGCCTTTAATCACATTCTTTACCATTTGCAATCATAAAATAGTCTAATATCTTCATTTTTTCAACATACGTAGCTATTACCCCCGAAAACTAAAACTTTTGAAATAGGAAAAGAGCCTTTAATCACATTCTTTACCATTTGCAATCATACAATAGTCTAATATCTTCATTTTTTCAACATACGTAGCTAATACCCTCGAAAACTAAAACTTTTGACATAGGAAAAGAGCCTTTAATCACATTCTTTACCATGTGCAATCATAAAATTGTCTAATATCTTCATTTTTATCCACAGACAAAGCTATTACCCTCGAAAACTAAAACTTTTGAAATAGGAAAAGAGCCTTTAATCACATTCTTTACCATTTGCAATCATAAACTAGTCTAACATCTTCCTTTTTTTCAACATACGTAGCTATTACCCTCGAAAACTAAAACTTTTGACATAGGAAAAGAGCCTTTAATCACATTCTTTACCATTTGCAATCATAAAATAGTCTAATATCCTCATTTTTTCAACATACGTAGCTATTACCCTCAAAAACTAAAACTTTTGAAATAGGAAAAGAGCCTTTAATCACATTCTTTACCATGTGCAATCATAAAATAGTCTATTATCTTCATTTTTTCAACATACGTAGCTATTACCCTCGAAAACTAAAACTTTTGACATAGGAAAAGAGCCTTTAATCACATTCTTTACCATTTGCAATCATAAAATAGTCTAATATCTTCATTTTTTCAACATACGTAGCTATTACCCTCGAAAACTAAAACTTTTGACATAGGAAAAGAGCCTTTAATCACATTCTTTACCATTTGCAATAATAAACTAGTCTAATATCTTCATTTTTTAACATACGTAGCTCTTACCCCCGAACACTAAAACTTTTGAAATAGGAAAAGAGCCTTTAATCACATTCTTTGCCATTTGAAATCATAAAATAGCCTAATATCTTCATTTTTTCAACATACGTAGCTATTACCCTCGAAAACTAAAACTTTTGACATAGGAAAAGAGCCTTTAATCACATTCTTTACCATTTGCAATCATAAAATAGTCTAATATCTTCATTTTTTCAACATACGTAGCGATTACCCTCGAAAACTAAAACTTTTGACATAGGAAAAGAGCCTTTAATCACATTCTTTACCATGTGCAATCATAAAATTGTCTAATATCTTCATTTTTTCCACAGACAAAGCTATTACCCTCGAAAACTAAGACTTTTGAAATAAGAAAAGAGCCTTTAATCACATTCTTTACCATTTGCAATCATAAAATAGTCTAATATCTTCATTTTTTCAACATACGTAGCTATTACCCTCGAAAACTAAAACTTTTGACATAGGAAAAGAGCCTTTAATCACATTCTTTACCATTTGCAATCATAAAATAGTCTAATATCTTCATTTTTTCAACATACGTAGCTATTACCCTCGAAAACTAAAACTTTTGAAATAGGAAAAGAGCCTTTAATCACATTCTTTACCATTTGCAATCATAAAATAGTCTAATATCTTCATTTTTTCCACAGACATAGCTATTACCCTCGAAAACTAAAACTTTTGAAATAGGAAAAGATCCTTTAATCACATTCTTTACCATTTGCAATCATATAATAGTCTAATATCTTCATTTTTTCAACATACGTAGCTATTACCCTCGAAAACTAAAACTTTTGACATAGGAAAAGAGCCTTTAATCATATTCATTACCATTTGCAATCATAAAATAGTCTAATATCTTCATTTTTTCAACAGACATAGCTATTAACCACGAAAACTAAAACTTTTGAAATAGGAAAAGAGCCTTTAATCACATTCTTTATCATTTGCAATCATAAAATAGTCTAATATCTTCATTTTTTCAACATACGTAGCTATTACCCTCGAAAACTAAAACTTTTGAAATAGGAAAAAGAGCCTTTAATCACATTCTTTACCATTTGCAATCATAAAATAGTCTAATATCTTCATTTTTTCAACATACGTAGCTATTACCTTCGAAAACTAAAACTTTTTGAAATAGGAAAAGAGCCTTTAATCACATTCTTTACCATTTGCAATCATAAAATAGTCTAAAATCTTAATTTTTTCAACATACGTAGCTATTACCCTCGAAAACTAAAACTTTAGAAATAGGAAAAGAGCCTTTAATCACATTCTTTACCATGTGCAATCATAAAACAGTCTAATATTTTCATTTTTTCAACATACGTAGCTATTATCCTCGAAAACTAAAACTTTTGAAATAGGAAAAGAACCTTTAATCACATTCTTTACCATGTGCAATCATAAAATTGTCTAATATCTTCATTTTTTCAACATACGTAGCTATTACCCTCGAAAACTAAAACTTTTGATATAGGATAAGAGCCTTTAATCACATTCTTTACCACTTGCAATCATAAAATAGTCTAATATCTTCATTTTTTGAACAGACATAGCTATTACCCACGAAAACTAAAACTTTTGAAATAGGAAAAGAGCCTTTAATCACATTCTTTATCATTTGCAGTCATAAAATAGTCCAATATCTTCATTTTGTTCAACATACGTAGCTATTACCCTCGAAAACTAAAACTTTTGAAATAGGAAAAGAGCCTTTAATCACATTCTTTACCATTTGCAATCATAAAATAGTCTAATATCTTCATTTTTTCAACATACGTAGCTATTACCCTCGAAAACTAAAACTTTTGAAATAGGAAAAGAGCCTTTAATCACATTCTTTACCATTTGCAATCATACAATAGTCTAATATCTTCATTTTTTCAACATACGTAGCTATTACCCTCGAAAACTAAAACTTTTGACATAGGAAAAGAGCCTTTAATCACATTCTTTACCATGTGCAATCATAAAATTGTCTAATATCTTCATTTTTATCCACAGACAAAGCTATTACCCTCGAAAACTAAAACTTTTGAAATAGGAAAAGAGCCTTTAATCACATTCTTTACCATTTGCAATCATAAACTAGTCTAACATCTTCATTTTTTCAACATACGTAGCTATTACCCTCGAAAACTAAAACTTTTGACATAGGAAAAGAGCCTTTAATCACATTCTTTACCATTTGCAATCATAAAATAGTCTAATATCCTCATTTTTTCAACATACGTAGCTATTACCCTCAAAAACTAAAACTTTTGAAATAGGAAAAGAGCCTTTAATCACATTCTTTACCATGTGCAATCATAAAATAGTCTATTATCTTCATTTTTTCAACATACGTAGCTATTACCCTCGAAAACTAAAACTTTTGACATAGGAAAAGAGCCTTTAATCACATTCTTTACCATTTGCAATCATAAAATAGTCTAATATCTTCATTTTTTCAACATACGTAGCTATTACCCTCGAAAACTAAAACTTTTGACATAGGAAAAGAGCCTTTAATCACATTCTTTACCATTTGCAATCATAAAATAGTCTAATATCTTCATTTTTTTAACATACGTAGCTCTTACCCCCGAAAAATAAAACTTTTGAAATAGGAAAAGAGCCTTTAATCACACTCTTTACCATTTGCAATCATAAAATAGTCTTATATCTTCATTTTTTCAACGTTCGTAGCTATTACCCTCGAAAACTAAAACCTTTGACATAGTCAAAGTTACCCTCGAAAACTAAAACTTTTGAAATAGGAAAAGAGCCTTTAATCACATTCTTTACCATTTGCAATCATAAAATAGTCTAATATCTTCATTTTTTTAACATACGTAGCTATTACCCTCGAAAACTAAAACTTTTGAAATAGGAAAAGAGCCTTTAATCACATTCTTTACCATGTGCAATCATAAAATTGTATAATATCTTCATTTTTTAACATACGTAGCTATTACCCTCGAAAACTAAAACTTTTGAAATAGGAAAAGAGCCTTTAATCACATTCTTTACCATGTGCAATCATAAAATTGTATAATATCTTCATTTTTTCAACATACGTAGCTATTACCCTCGAAAACTAAAACTTTTGACATAGGAAAAGAGCCTTTAATCACATTCTTTACCATTTGCAATCATAAAATAGTCTAATATCTTCATTTTTTCAGCATACGTAGCTATTACCCTCGAAAACTAAAACTTTTGAAATAGGAAAAGAGCCTTTAATCACATTCTTTACCATTTGCAATCATAAAATAGTCTAATATCTTCATTTTTTTAACATACGTAGCTATTAACCTCGAAAACTAAAACTTTTGAAATAGGAAAAGAGCCTTTAATCACATTCTTTACCATGTGCAATCATAAAATTGTATAATATCTTCATTTTTCAACATACGTAGCTATTACCCTCGAAAACTAAAACTTTTGAAATAGGAAAAGAGCCTTTAATCAAATTCTTTACCATGTTCAATCATAAAATTGTCTAATATCTTCATTTTTTCCACAGACAAAGCTATTACCCTCGAACACTAAAACTTTTGAAATAGGAAAAGAGCCTTCAATCACATTCTTTACCATTTGCAATCATAAAATAGTCTAATATCTTCATTTTTTCAACATACGTAGCTATTACCCTCGAAAACTAAATTTTTTGAAGTAGGAGAAGAGCCTTTAATCACATTCTTTACCATGTGCAATCATAAAATTGTCTAATATCTTCATTTTTTCCACCGACAAAGCTATTACCCTCGAAAACTAAAACTTTTGAAATAGGAAAAGAGCCTTTAATCACATTCTTTACCATTTGCAATCATAAAATAGCCTAATATCTTCATTTTTTCAACATACGTAGCTATTACCCTCGAAAACTAAAATTTTTGACATAGGAAAAGAGCCTTTAATCACATTTTTTACCATTTGCAATTATAAAATAGTCTAATATCTTCATTTTTTCAACATACGTAGCTATTACCTCGAAAACTAAAACTTTTGACATAGGAAAAGAGCCTTTAATCACATTCTTTACCATTTGAAATCATAAAATAGTCTAATATCTTTATTTTTTCAACATACGTAGCTATTACCCTCGAAAACTAAAACTTTTGAAATAGGAAAAGAGCCTTTAATCACATTCTTTACCATGTGGAATCATAAAATAGTCTAATATCTTCATTTTTTCAACATACGTAGCTATTATCCTCGAAAACTAAAACTTTTGAAATAGGAAAAGAACCTTTAATCACATTCTTTACCATGTGCAATCATAAAATTGTCTAATATCTTCATTTTTTCAACATACGTAGCTATTACCCTCGAAAACTAAAACTTTTAACATAGGAAAAGAGCCTTTAATCACATTCTTTACCATGTGCAATCATAAAATAGTCTAATATCTTCATTTTTTTCCACAGACATAGCTATTACCCTCTAAAACTAAAACTTTTGAAATAGGAAAAGAGCCTTTAATCACATTTTTTACCATTTGCAATCATAAAATAGTCTAATATCTTCATTTTTTCAACATACGTAGCTATTACCCTCGAAAACTAAAACTTTTGACATACGAAAAGAGCCTTTAATCACATTCTTTACCATGTGCAATCACAAAATAGTCTAATAATTTCATTTTTTGCCACAGGACGTAGCTATTACCCTCGAAAACTAAAACTTTTGAAATAGGAAGAGAGCCTTTAATCACATTCTTTACCATTTGCAATCATAAAATAGTCTAATATCTTCATTTTTTCAACATACGTAGCTACTACCCTCGAAAACTAAAACTTTTGACATAGGAAAAGAGCCTTTAATCACATTCTTTACCATGTGCAATCATAAAATTGTCTAATATCTTAATTTTTTCCACAGATAAAGCTATTACCCTCGAAAACTAAGACTTTTGAAATAAGAAAAGAGCCTTTAATCACATTCTTTACCATTTGCATTCATAAAATAGTCTAATATCTTCATTTTTTCAACATACGTAGTTATTACCCTCGAAAACTAAAACTTTTGACAGAGGAAAAGAGCCTTTAATAACATTCTTTACCATTTGCAATCATAAAATAGTCTAATATCTTCATTTTTTCAACATACGTAGCTATTACCCTCGAAAACTAAAACTTTTGAAATAGGAAAAGTGCTTTTAATCACATTCTTTACCATTTGCAATCATAAAATAGTCTAATATCTTCATTTTTTCCACAGGACATAGCTATTACCCTCGAAAACTAAAACTTTTGAAATAGGAAAAGATCCTTTAATCACATTCTTTACCATTTGCAATCATAAAATAGTCTAATATCTTCATTTTTTCAACATACGTAGCTATTACCCTCGAAAACTAAAACTTTTGACATAGGAAAAGAGCCTTTAATCATATTCTTTACCATTTGCAATCATAAAATAGTCTAATATCTTCATTTTTTCAACAGACATAGCTATTACCCACGAAAACTAAAACTTTTGAAATAGGAAAAGAGCCTTTAATCACATTCTTTATCATTTGCAATCATAAAATAGTCTAATATCTTCATTTTTTCAACATACGTAGCTATTACCCTCGAAAACTAAAACTTTTGAAATAGGAAAAGAGCCTTTAATCACATTCTTTACCATTTGCAATCATAAAATAGTCTAATATCTTCATTTTTTCAACATACGTAGCTATTACCCTCGAAAACTAAAACTTTTGAAATAGGAAAAGAGCCTTTAATCACATTCTTTACCATTTGCAATCATAAAATAGTCTAAAATCTTCATTTTTTCAACATACGTAGCTATTACCCTCGAAAACTAAAACTTTTGAAATAGGAAAAGAGCCTTTAATCACATTCTTTACCATGTGCAATCATAAAACAGTCTAATATCTTCATTTTTTCAACATACGTAGCTATTATCCTCGAAAACTAAAACTTTTGAAATAAGAAAAGAACCTTTAATCACATTCTTTACCATGTGCAATCATAAAATTGTCTAATATCTTCATTTTTTCAACATACGTAGCTATTACCCTCGAAAACTAAAACTTTTGATATAGGATAAGAGCCTTTAATCACATTCTTTACCATTTGCAATCATAAAATAGTCTAATATCTTCATTTTTATCCACAGACAAAGCTATTACCCTCGAAAACTAAAACTTTTGAAATAGGAAAAGAGCCTTTAATCATATTCTTTACCATTTGCAATCATAAACTAGTCTAACATCTTCATTTTTTCAACATACGTAGCTATTACCCTCGATAACTAAAACTTTTGACATAGGAAAAGAGCCTTTAATCACATTCTTTACCATTTGCAATCATAAAATAGTCTAATATCCTCATTTTTGCAACATACGTAGCTATTACCCTCAAAAACTAAAACTTTTGAAATAGGAAAAGAGCCTTTAATCACATTCTTTACCATGTGCAATCATAAAATAGTCTATTATCTTCATTTTTCAACATACGTAGCTATTACCCTCGAAAACTAAAACTTTTGACATAGGAAAAGAGCCTTTAATCACATTCTTTACCATTTGCAATCATAAAATAGTCTAATATCTTCATTTTTTCAACATACGTAGCTATTACCCTCGAAAACTAAAACTTTTGACATAGGAAAAGAGACTTTAATCACATTCTTTACCATTTGCAATCATAAAATAGTCTAATATCTTCATTTTTTCCACAGACTTAGCAATTACCCTTGAAAACTAAAACTTTTGAAATAGGAAAAGAGCCTTTAATCACATTCTTTACCATTTGCAATCATAAAATAGTCTAATATCTTCATTTTTTCAACATACGTAGCTATTACCCTCGAAAACTAAAACTTTTGACATAGGAAAAGAGCCTTTAATCACATTCTTTACCATGTGCAATCATAAAATTGTCTAATATCTTCATTTTTTCCACAGACAAAGCTATTACCCTCGAAAACTAAAACTTTTGAAATAAGAAAAGAGCCTTTAATCACATTCTTTACCATTTGCAATCATAAAATAGTCTAATATCTTCATTTTTTCAACATTCGTAGCTATTACCCTCGAAAACTAAAACTTTTGACATAGGAAAAGAGCCTTTAATCACATTCTTTACCATTTGCAATCATAAAATAGTCTAATATCTTCATTTTTTCAACATACGTAGCTATTACCCTCGAAAACTAAAACTTTTGAAATAGAAAAAGAGCCTTTAATCACATTCTTTACAATTTGCAATCATAAAATAGTCTAATATCTTCATTTTTTCCACAGAAAAAGCTATTACCCTCGAAAACTAAAACTTTTGAAATAGGAAAACAGCCTTTAATCACATTCTTTACCATTTGCAATCATAAAATAGTCTAATATCTTCATTTTCAACATACGTAGCTATTACCCTCGAAAACTAAAACTTTTGACATAGGAAAAGAGCGTTTAATCATATTCTTTACCATTTGCAATCATAAAATAGTCTAATATCTTATTTTTTTCAACAGACATAGCTATTACCCTCGAAAACTAAAACTTTTGAAATAGAAAAAGAGCCTTTAATCACATTCTTTACAATTTGCAATCATAAAATAGTCTAATATCTTCATTTTTTCCACAGACATAGCTATTACCCTCGAAAACTAAAACTTTTGAAATAGGAAAAGAGCCTTTAATCACATTCTTTACCATTTGCAATCATAAAATAGTCTAATATCTTCATTTTTTCAACATACTTAGCTATTACCCTCGAAAACTAAAACTTTTGAAATAGAAAAAGCGCCTTTAATCACATTCTTTACCATTTGCAATCATAAAATAGTCTAATATCTTCATTTTTTCAACATACGTAGCTATTACCCTCGAAAACTAAAACTTTTGACATAGGAAAAAAGCCTTTAATCACATTCTTTACCATATGCAATCATAAAATAGTCTAATATCTTCATTTTTTCCACAGACATAGCTATTACCCTCGAAAACTAAACTTTTGAAATAGGAAAAGAGCCTTTAATCATATTCTTTACCATTTTTAATCATAAAATAGTCTAATATCTTCATTTTTTCCACATACGTAGCTCTTACCCCCGAAAACTAAAACTTTTGAAATAGGAAAAGAGCCTTTAATCACATTCTTTACCATTTGCAATCATAAAATAGTCTAATATCTTCATTTTTTCAACATACGTAGCTATTACCCTCGAAAACTAAAACTTTTGACATAGGAAAAGAGCCTTTAATCACATTCTTTACCATTTGCAATCATAAACTAGTCTAATATCTTCATTTTTTCA
>NW_027067564.1:0-11841 GCF_032884065.1 Artemia franciscana
TTCCTATTTCAAAAGTTTTAGTTTTCGGGAGTAATTGCTATGTCCGCGGAAAAAATGAAGATGTTAAACTATTTCATGATTGCACATGGTAAAGAACGTGATTAAAGGCTCATTCCCTATTTCAAAAGTTTTAGTTTTTGGGGGTAACATCTACGTCCGTGGAAAAAATGAAGATATTAGACTATTCTATGATTGCACATGGTAAAGAATGTGATTAAAGACTCTTTTCCTATTTCAATAGTTTTAGTTTTCGGGGGTACTAGCTACGTCTGTGAAAAAAATGAAGATATTAGACTATTTTATAATTGCAAATTGTAAAGAATGTGATTAAAGGCTCTTTTCCTATTTCAAAAGTTTTAGTTTTCGGGGGTAATAGCTACGTCTGTGGAAAAAATGAAGATATTAGACTATTTTATGATTGCAAATGGTAAAGAATGTGATTAAAGGCTCTTTTCCTATTTCAAAAGTTTTAGTTTTCGGGGGTAATAGCTACGTCCATGGAAAAAATGAAGATATTAGACTATTTTAAGATTGCAAATGGTAAATAATGTGATTAAAGGCTCTTTTCCTACTTCAAAAGTTTTAGTTTTCGGGGGTAATAGCTACGTCCTTGGAAAAAATGAAGATATTAGACTATTTCATGATTGCACATGGTAAAGAATGTGATTAAAGGCTCTTTTCCTATTTCAAAAGTTTTAGTTTTCGGGGGTAATAGCTATGTCCGTGGAAAAAATGAAGATATTAGACTATTTTATGATAGCACATGGTAAAGAATGTGATTAAAGGCTCTTTTCCTATTTCAAAAGTTTTAGTTTTCGGGGGTAATAGCTACGTCTGTGGAAAAACTGAAGATATTAGACTATTTTATGATTGGACATGGTAAAGAATGTGATTAAAGGCTCTTTTCCTATTTCAAAAGTTTTAGTTTTCGGGGGTAATAGCTACGCGTGCGGAAAAAAAGAAGATATTAGACTATTTTATGATTGGAAATGGTAAAGAATGTTATTAAAGGCTCTTTTCCTATTTCAAAAGTTTTAGTTTTCCTGGGTAATAGCTATGTCCGTGGAAAAAATGAAGATATTAGACTATTTTATGATAGCACATGGTAAAGAATGTGATTAAAGGCTCTTTTCCTATTTCAAAAGTTTTAGTTTTCGGGGGTAATAGCTATGTCTGTAGAAAACTGAAGATATTAGACTATTTTATGATTGGACATGGTAAAGAATGTGATTAAAGGCTCTTTTCCTATTTCAAAAGTTTTAGTTTTCGGGGGTAATAGCTACGCGTGCGGAAAAAAGAAGATATTAGACTATTTTATGATTGGAAATGGTAAAGAATGTTATTAAAGGCTCTTTTCCTATTTCAAAAGTTTTAGTTTTCGGGGGTAATAGCTACGTCTGTGGAAAAAATGAAGATATTAGACTATTTTTTGATTGCACATGGTAAAGAATGTGATTAAAGGCTCTTTTCCTATTTCAAAAGTTTTAGTTTTCGGGGGTAATAGCTATGTCCGTGGAAAAAATGAAGATATTAGACTATTTTATGATAGCACATGGTAAAGAATGTGATTAAAGGCTCTTTTCCTATTTCAAAAGTTTTAGTTTTCGGGGGTAATAGCTACGTCCGTGGAAAAACTGAAGATATTAGACTATTTTATGATTGGACATGGTAAAGAATGTGATTAAAGGCTCTTTTCCTATTTCAAAAGTTTTAGTTTTTGGGGGTAATAGCTACGTCTGTGGAAAAAATGAAGATATTAGGCTATTTTTTGATTGCACATGGTAAAGAATGTGGTTGAAGCCTCTTTTCCTATTTTAAAAGTTTTAGTTCTCGTGGGTAATAGCTACGTCCTTGGAAAAAATGAAGATATTAGACTATTTTATGATTGCACATGGTAAAGAATGTGATTAAAGGCTCTTTTCCTTTTTCAAAAGTTTTAGTTTTCGGGTGTAATAGCTACATCCGTGGAAAAAATGAAGTTATTAGACTATTCTATGATTGCACATGGTAAAGAATGTGATTAAAGGCTCTTTTCCTATTTCAAAAGTTTTAGTTTTCGGGGGTAATAGCTACGTCCGTGTAAAAATGAAGATGTTAGACTATTTTATGATTGCACATGGTAAAGATTGTGATTAAAGGCTCTTTTCCTATTTCAAAAGTTTTAGTTTTCGGGGGTAATAGCTACGTCTGTGGAAAAAATGAAGATAATAGACTATTTTATGATTGCAAATGGTAAAGAATGTGATTAAAGGCTCTTTTCCTATTTCAAAAGTTTTAGTTTTCGGGGGTAATAGCTACGTCTGTGGAAAAAATGAAGATATTAGACTATTTTATGATTGCACATGGTAAAGAATGTGATTAAAGGCTCTTTTCCTATTTCAAAAGTTTTAGTTTTCAGGGGTAATAGCTACGTCCGTGGAAAAATGAAGATATTAGACTATTTTATGATTGCACATGGTAAAGAATGTGATTAAAGGCTCTTTTCCTATTTCAAAAGTTTTAGTTTTCGGGGGTAATAGCTTCGTCTTGGAAAAAATGAAGATATTAGACTATTTTATGATTGCATATGGTAAAGAATGTGATTAAAGGCTCTTTTCGTATTTCAAAAGTTTTAGTTTTTGGGGGTAATAGCTTCGTCCGTGGAAAAAATGAAGATATTAGACTACTTTATGATTGCATATGGTAAAGAATGTGATTAAAGGCTCTTTTCCTATTTCAAAAGTTTTAGTTTTCGGGGGTAATAGCTTCGTCTTTGGAAAAAATGAAGATATTAGACTATTTTATGATTGCATATGGTAAAGAATGTGATTAAAGGCTCTTTTCGTATTTCAAAAGTTTTAGTTTTTGAGGGTAATAGCTACGTCTGTGGAAAAAATGAAGATATTAGACTATTTTTTGATTGCACATGGTAAAGAATGTGATTAAAGGCTCTTTTCCTATTTTAAAAGTTTTAGTTTTCGTGGATAATAGCTACGTCCGTGGAAGAAATGAAGATATTAAACTATTTCATGACTGTACATGGTAAAGAATGTGATTAAAGGCTCTTTTCCTATTTCAAAAGTTTTAGTTTTCGGGGGTAATAGCTACGTCATTAGAAAAAAATGAAGATATTAGACTATTTTATGATTGTACATGGTAAAGAATGTGATTAAAGGCTCTTTTCCTATTTCAAAAGTTTTAGTCTTCGGGTGTAATAGCTACATCCGTGGAAAAAATGAAGTTATTAGACTATTCTATGATTGCACATGGTAAAGAATGTGATTAAAGGCTCTTTTCCTATTTCAAAAGTTTTAGTTTTCGGGGGTAATAGCTACGTCCGTGTAAAAATGAAGATGTTAGACTATTTTATGATTGCACATGGTAAAGATTGTGATTAAAGGCTCTTTTCCTATTTCAAAAGTTTTAGTTTTCGGGGGTAATAGATACGTCTGTGGAAAAAATGAAGATAATAGACTATTTTATGATTGCAAATGGTAAAGAATGTGATTAAAGGCTCTTTTCCTATTTCAAAAGTTTTAGTTTTCGGGGGTAATAGCTACGTCTGTGGAAAAAATGAAGATATTAGACTATTTTATGATTGCACATGGTAAAGAATGTGATTAAAGGCTCTTTTCCTATTTCAAAAGTTTTAGTTTTCAGGGGTAATAGCTACGTCCGTGGAAAAATGAAGATATTAGACTATTTTATGATTGCACATGGTAAAGAATGTGATTAAAGGCTCTTTTCCTATTTCAAAAGTTTTAGTTTTCGGGGGTAATAGCTTCGTCTTTGGAAAAAATGAAGATATTAGACTATTTTATGATTGCATATGGTAAAGAATGTGATTAAAGGCTCTTTTCGTATTTCAAAAGTTTTAGTTTTTGGGGGTAATAGCTTCGTCCGTGGAAAAAATGAAGATATTAGACTATTTTATGATTGCATATGGTAAAGAATGTGATTAAAGGCTCTTTTCCTATTTCAAAAGTTTTAGTTTTCGGGGGTAATAGCTTCGTCTTTGGAAAAAATGAAGATATTAGACTATTTTATGATTGCATATGGTAAAGAATGTGATTAAAGGCTCTTTTCGTATTTCAAAAGTTTTAGTTTTCGGGGGTAATAGCTACGTCTGTGGAAAAAATGAAGATATTAGACTATTTTTGATTGCACATGGTAAAGAATGTGATTAAAGGCTCTTATCCTATTTTAAAAGTTTTAGTTTTCGTGGATAATAGCTACGTCCGTGGAAGAAATAAAGATATTAAACTATTTCATGACTGTACATGGTAAAGAATGTGATTAAAGGCTCTTTTCCTATTTGAAAAGTTTTAGTTTTCGGGGGTAATAGCTACGTCATTAGAAAAAAATGAAGATATTAGACTATTTTATGATTGTACATAGTAAAGAATGTGATTAAAGGCTCTTTTCCTATTTCAAAAGTTTTAGTCTTCGGGTGTAATAGCTACATCCGTGGAAAAAATGAAGTTATTAGACTATTCTATGATTGCACATGGTAAAGAATGTGATTAAAGGCTCTTTTCCTATTTCAAAAGTTTTAGTTTTCGGGGGTAATAGCTACGTCCGTGTAAAAATGAAGATGTTAGACTATTTTATGATTGCACATGGTAAAGATTGTGATTAAAGGCTCTTTTCCTATTTCAAAAGTTTTAGTTTTCGGGGGTAATAGATACGTCTGTGGAAAAAATGAAGATAATAGACTATTTTATGATTGCAAATGGTAAAGAATGTGATTAAAGGCTCTTTTCCTATTTCAAAAGTTTTAGTTTTCGGGGGTAATAGCTACGTCTGTGGAAAAAATGAAGATATTAGACTATTTTATGATTGCACATGGTAAAGAATGTGATTAAAGGCTCTTTTCCTATTTCAAAAGTTTTAGTTTTCAGGGGTAATAGCTACGTCCGTGGAAAAAATGAAGATATTAGACTATTTTATGATTGCACATGGTAAAGAATGTGATTAAAGGCTCTTATCCTATCTCAAAAGTTTTAGTTTTCGGGGGTAATAGCTACGTCATTAGAAAAAAATGAAGATATTAGACTATTTTATGATTGTACATGGTAAAGAATGTGATTAAAGGCTCTTTTCCTATTTCAAAAGTTTTAGTTTTCGGGGTAATAGCTACATCCGTGGAAAAAATGAAGATTATTAGACTATTCTATGATTGCACATGGTAAAGAATGTGATTAAAGGCTCTTTTCCTATTTCAAAAGTTTTAGTTTTCGGGGGTAATAGCTACGTCCGTGTAAAAATGAAGATATTAGACTATTTTATGATTGCACATGGTAAAGAATTGTGATTAAAGGCTCTTTTCCTATTTCAAAAGTTTTAGTTTTCGGGGGTAATAGCTACGTCTGTGGAAATGAAGATATTAGACTATTTTATGATTGCAAATGGTAAAGAATGTGATTAAAGGCTCTTTTCCTATTTCAAAAGTTTTAGTTTTCGGGGGTAATAGCTACGTCTGTGGAAAAAATGAAGATATTAGACTATTTTATGATTGCACATGGTAAAGAATGTGATTAAAGGCTCTTTTCCTATTTCAAAAGTTTTAGTTTTCAGGGGTAATAGCTACGTCCGTGGAAAAAATGAAGATATTAGACTATTTTATGATTGCACATGGTAAAGAATGTGATTAAAGGCTCTTTTCCTATTTCAAAAGTTTTAGTTTTCGGGGGTAATAGCTTCGTCTTGGAAAAAATGAAGATATTAGACTATTTTATGATTGCATATGGTAAAGAATGTGATTAAAGGCTCTTTTCGTATTTCAAAAGTTTTAGTTTTTGGGGGTAATAGCTACGTCCGTGGAAAAAATGAAGATATTAGACTATTTTATGATTGCATATGGTAAAGAATGTGATTAAAGGCTCTTTTCCTATTTCAAAAGTTTTAGTTTTCGGGGGTAATAGCTACGTCTTTGGAAAAAATGAAGATATTAGACTATTTTATGATTGCACATGGTAAAGAATGTGATTAAAGGCTCTTTTCCTATTTCAAAAGTTTTAGTTTTCGGGGGTAATAGCTACGTCTGTGGAAAAAATGAAGATATTAGACTATTTTTGATTGCACATGGTAAAGAATGTGATTAAAGGCTCTTTTCCTATTTTAAAAGTTTTAGTTTTCGTGGGGTAATAGCTACGTCCGTGGAAAAATGAAGATATTAACTATTTCATGACTGCACTGGTAAAGAATGTGATTAAAGGCTCTTTTCCTATTTCAAAAGTTTTAGTTTTCGGGGGTAATAGCTACGTCCGTGAAAAAAATGAAGATATTAGACTATTTTATGATTGTACATGGTAAAGAATGTGATTAAAGGCTCTTTTCCTATTTCAAAAGTTTTAGTTTCGGGGTAATAGCTACGTCCGTGGAAAAAATGAAGTATTAGACTATTCTATGATTGCACATGGTAAAGAATGTGATTAAAGGCTCTTTTCCTATTTCAAAAGTTTTAGTTTTCGGGGGTAATAGCTACGTCCGTGTAAAAAATGAAGATATTAGACTATTTTATGATTGCACATGGTAAAGAATGTGATTAAAGGCTCTTTTCCTATTTCAAAAGTTTTAGTTTTCGGGGGTAATAGATACGTCTGTGGAAAAAATGAAGATATTAGACTATTTTATGATTGCAAATGGTAAAGAATGTGATTAAAGGCTCTTTTCCTATTTCAAAAGTTTTAGTTTTCGGGGGTAATAGCTACGTCTGTGGAAAAAATGAAGATATTAGACTATTTTATGATTGCACATGGTAAAGAATGTGATTAAAGGCTCTTTTCCTATTTCAAAAGTTTTAGTTTTCGGGGGTAATAGCTACGTCCGTGGAAAAATGAAGATATTAGACTATTTTATGATTGCACATGGTAAAGAATGTGATTAAAGGCTCTTTTCCTATTTCAAAAGTTTTAGTTTTCGGGGGTAATAGCTACGTCTTTGGAAAAAATGAAGATATTAGACTATTTTATGATTGCACATGGTAAAGAATGTGATTAAAGGCTCTTTTCCTATTTCAAAAGTTTTAGTTTTTGGGGGTAATAGCTACGTCCGTGGAAAAAATGAAGATATTAGACTATTTTATGATTGCACATGGTAAAGAATGTGATTAAAGGCTCTTTTCCTATTTCAAAAGTTTTAGTTTTCGGGGGTAATAGCTACGTCTGTGGAAAAAATGAAGATATTAGACTATTTTGATTGCACATGGTAAAGAATGTGATTAAAGGCTCTTTTCCTATTTCAAAAGTTTTAGTTTTCGGGGGTAATAGCTACGTCCGTGGAAAAATGAAGATATTAGACTATTTTATGATTGCACATGGTAAAGAATGTGATTAAAGGCTCTTTTCCTATTTCAAAAGTTTTAGTTTTCGGGGGTAATAGCTACGTCTGTGGAAAAAAATGAAGATATTAGACTATTTTATGATTGCACATGGTAAAGAATGTGATTAAAGGCTCTTTTCCTATTTCAAAAGTTTTAGTTTTCGGGGGTAATAGCTATGTCCTTGGAAAAAAATGAAGATATTAGACTATTTTATGATTGCACATGGTAAAGAATGTGATTAAAGGCTCTTTTCCTATTTTAAAAGTTTTAGTTTTCGTGGGTAATAGCTACGTCCGTGGAAAAAATGAAGATATTAAACTATTTCATGATTGTACATGGTAAAGAATGTGATTAAAGGCTCTTTTCCTATTTCAAAAGTTTTAGTTTTCGGGGTAATAGCTACGTCCTTGGAAAAAAATGAAGATATTAGACTATTTCATGATTGCACATGGTAAAGAATGTGATTAAAGGCTCTTTTCCTATTTCAAAAGTTTTAGTTTTCGGGGGTAATAGCTACGTCCTTGGAAAAAAATGAAGATATTAGACTATTTTATGATTGCACATGGTAAAGAATGTGATTAAAGGCTCTTTTCCTATTTCAAAAGTTTTAGTTTTCGGGGGTAATAGCTACGTCCTTGGAAAAAATGAAGATATTAGACTATTTTATGATTGCACATGGTAAAGAATGTGATTAAAGGCTCTTTTCCTATTTCAAAAGTTTTAGTTTTCGGGGGTAATAGCTACGTCCGTGGAAAAAATGAAGATATTAGACTATTTTATGACGCACATGGTAAAGAATGTGATTAAAGGCTCTTTTCCTATTTCAAAAGTTTTAGTTTTCGGGGGTAATAGCTACGTCGTGGAAAAAATGAAGATATTAGACTATTTTATGATTGCACATGGTAAAGAATGTGATTAAAGGCTCTTTTCCTATTTCAAAAGTTTTAGTTTTTGGGGGTAATTGCTACTTCCGTGGAAAAAATGAAGATATTAGACTATTTTATGATTTCCCATGGTAAAGAATGTGATTAAAGGCTCTTTTCCTATTTCAAAAGTTTTAGTTTTCGGGGGTAATAGCTACGTCTGTGGAAAAAAATGAAGATATTAGACTATTTTATGATTGCACATGGTAAAGAATGTGATTAAAGGCTCTTTTTCCTATTTCAAAAGTTTTAGTTTTCGGGGGTATAGCTACGTCTGTGGAAAAAATGAAGATATTAGACTATTTTATGATTGCAAATGGTAAAGAATGTGATTAAAGGCTCTTTTCCTATTTCAAAAGTTTTAGTTTTCGGGGGGTAATAGCTACGTCTGTGGAAAAAATGAAGATATTAGACTATTTTATGATTGCACATGGTAAAGAATGTGATTAAAGGCTCTTTTCCTATTTGAAAAGTTTTAGTTTTCGGGGGGTAATAGCTACGTCCGTGGAAAAATGAAGGTATTAGACTATTTTATGATTGCACATGGTAAAGAATGTGATTAAAGGCTCTTTTCCTATTTCAAAAGTTTTAGTTTTCGGGGGTAATAGCTACGTCCGTGGAAAAAATGAAGATATTAGACTATTTTATGATTGCACTTGGTAAAGAATGTGATTAAAGGCTCTTTTCCTATTTAAAAGTCTTAATTTTTGGGGGTAATAGCTACGTCCGTTGAAAAAATGAAGATATTAGACAATTTTATGATTGCACATGGTAAAGAATGTGATTAAAGGCTCTTTTCCTATTTCAAAAGTTTTAGTTTTCGGGGGTAATAGCTACGTCCGTGGAAAAAATGAAGATATTAAACTATTTCATGATTGAACATGGTAAAGAATGTGATTAAAGGCTTATTTCCTATTTCAAAAGTTTTAGTTTTCGGGGGTAACATCTACGTCCGTGGAAAAAATGAAAATATTAGACTATTCTCTGATTGCACATGGTAAAGAATGTGATTAAAGGCTCTTTTCCTATTTCAATAGTTTTAGTTTTCGGGGGTAATAGCTACGTCTGTGGAAAAAAAGAAGATATTAGACTATTTTATGATTGCACATGGTAAAGAATGTGATTAAAGGCTCTTTTCCTATTTCAAAAGTTTTAGTTTTCGGGGGTAATAGCTATGTCATTAGAAAAAAATGAAGATATTAGACTATTTTATGATTGCACATGGTAAAGAATGTGATTAAAGGCTCTTTTCCTATTTCAAAAGTTTTAGTTGTCGGGGGTAATAGCTACGTCCTTGGAAAAAAATGAAGATATTAGACTATTTTATGATTACACATGGTAAAGAATGTGATTAAAGGCTCTTTTCCTATTTCAAAAGTTTTAGTTTTCGGGGGTAATAGCTACGTCCAAAAAAAATGAAGATATTAAACTATTTCATGATTGCACATGGTAAAGAATGTGATTAAAAGCTCTTTTCCTATTTCAAAAGTTTTAGTTTTCGGGGTAATAGCTATGTCCTTGG
Organism: Artemia franciscana; assembly: GCF_032884065.1. NCBI lineage: Eukaryota > Metazoa > Arthropoda > Branchiopoda > Anostraca > Artemiidae > Artemia > Artemia franciscana. The sequence goes on from NW_027067564.1 coordinate 9,749, forward strand.
AAAAAAATGAAGATATTAGACTATTTCATGATTGCACATGGTAAAGAATGTGATTAAAGGCTCTTTTCCTATTTCAAAAGTTTTAGTTTTCGGGGGTAATAGCTACATCCGTGGAAAAAATGAAGATATTAGACTATTTTATGATTGCACATGGTAAAGAATGTGATTAAAGGCTCTTTTCCTATTTCAAAAGTTTTAGTTTTCGGGGGTAATAGCTACGTCCGTGGAAAAAATGAAGATATTAGACTATTTTATGATTGCACATGGTAAAGAATGTGATTAAAGGCTCTTTTCTTATTTCAAAAGTTTTAGTTTTCGGGGGTAATAGCTACGTCATGAGAAAAAAATGAAGATATTGGACTATTTTATGATTTCACGTGGTAAAGAATGTGATTAAAGGGTCTTTTCCTATTTCAAAAGTTTTAGTTGTCGGGGGTGATAGCTACGTCCTTGGAAAAAAATGAAGATATTAGACTATTTTATGATTGCACATGGTAAAGAATGTGATTAAAGGCTCTTTTTCTATTTTAAAAGTTTTAGTTTTCGTGGGTATTAGCTACGTCCTTGGAAAAAATGAAGATATTAAACTATTTCATGATTGTACATGGTAAAGAATGTGATTAAAGGCTCTTTTCCTATTTCAAAAGTTTTAGTTTTCGGGGGTAATAGCTACGTCCCTGGAAAAAAATGAAGATATTACACTATTTTATGATTGCACATGGTAAAGAATGTGATTAAAGGCTCTTTTCCTATTTCAAAAGTTTTAGTTTTCGGGGGTAATAGCTACGTCCTTGGAAAAAAATGAAGATATTAGACTATTTTATGATTGCACATGGTAAAGAATGTGGTTAAAGGCTCTTTTCCTATTTCAAAAGTTTTAGTTTTCGGGGGTAATAGCTACGTCCGTGGAAAAAATGAAGATATTAGACTATTTTATGATAGCACATGGTAAAGAATGTGATTAAAGGCTCTTTTCCTATTTCAAAAGTTTTAGTTTTCGGGGGTAATAGCTACGTCCGTGGAAAAAATGAAGATATTAGACTATTTTATGATTGCACATGGTAAAGAATGTGATTAAAGGCTCTTTTCCTATTTCAAAAGTTTTAGTTTTCGGGGGTAATAGCTACGTCCGTGGAAAAAATGAAGATATTAGACTATTTTATGATTGCACATGGTAAAGAATGTGATTAAAGGCTCTTTTCCTATTTCAAAAGTTTTAGTTTTCGGGGGTAATAGCTACGTCTGTGGAAAAAATGAAGATATTAGACTATTTTATGATTGCAAATGGTAAAGAATGTGATTAAAGGCTCTTTTCCTATTTCAAAAGTTTTAGTTTTCGGGGGTAATAGCTACGTCTGTGGAAAAAATGAAGATATTAGACTATTTTATGATTGCACATGGTAAAGAATGTGATTAAAGGCTCTTTTCCTATTTCAAAAGTTTTAGTTTTCGGGGGTAATAGCTACGTCTGTGGAAAAAATGAAGATATTAGACTATTTTATGATTACATGGGTAAAGAATGTGATTAAAGGCTCTTTTCCTATTTCAAAAGTTTTAGTTTTCGGGGGTAATAGCTACGTCCGTGGAAAAAAATGAAGATATTAGACTATTTTATGATTGCACATGGTAAAGAATGTGATTAAAGGCTCTTTTCCTATTTCAAAAGTTTTAGTTTTCGGGGGTAATAGCTACGTCCGTGGAAAAAATGAAGATATTAGACTAATTTTATGATTGCACATGGTAAAGAATGTGATTAAAGGCTCTTTTCCTATTTCAAAAGTTTTAGTTTTCGGGGGTAATAGCTACGTCCGTGGAAAAAATGAAGATATTAACTATTTTATGATTGCACATGGTAAAGAACGTGATTAAAGGCTCTTTTCCTATTTCAAAAGTTTTAGTTTTCGGGGGTAATAGCTACGTCCGTGGAAAAAATGAAGATATTAGACTATTTTATGATTGCACATGGTAAAGAATGTGATTAAAGGCTCTTTTCCTATTTCAAAAATTTTAGTTTTCGGGGGTAATAGCTACATCCGTGGAAAAAATGAAGATATTAGACTATTTTATGATTGCAAATGGTAAAGAATGTGATT
>NW_027067565.1:0-11764 GCF_032884065.1 Artemia franciscana
CACCCTTTTTCAAAAATGGACAAATTTTCTCAGGCTCGTAACTTTTGGTAGGTACCATTAAATTTGATGAATGTTACATATTCATCAAAATTCAATTCTTTTTGTGTCTATTATCATCAAGACTCTGTTTCTAAGAGTTTTGGTTACTATTGAGCCGCATCGCTCCTTACTTAGAGTTCGTTACCATGAAAGGTTTGAAAATCACATTTGACTATTCCAATGACAGAAGAACTTTATATTTTTTCTATCAAGTTAGGCTCTTTCCTATGTAACTACGGCTAACCCTTCTCCATCAAGTAGTCAGAATTATAAAATACACAGAAGGCACATCGCCCTTTGCTAAGAGGACCAAAATACCTCTTTGATTTTTACTTGAAGTGGATGTATAGAGCAAGAAAGTTAATCAGTTTATATTTAAGTTTATGAACGAGCTACCAAGTTACTATAGTTCATCCTTTGGGATACCTATTCTAAGAGTAGCCTCAGAAATAAATTTCATATTCTTCCCTTTGCGTCACAGCAATATTTGTAATTGCTACCATTGCATATATTAAAGAAGGTGGAGTCATGAAGAAGGGTGTGCGACTGATGTGTCCCAAAATGTTTAATGGCGAATATAGAAATTTTCACTGTTGTTTTTAATTATGCTGCGGTTGCGTCTGACACCGCAACCATGGATTTTTTTTAGATCATGATCATGATCCCTTTTAAGAAATTCAAAAGGCTTTATGCCCAGTAATTCCTGTATGATAAGGTATCAGCAGTAATTCAATTTCTTTCATAGAAAAATAGCCCAGTTAAAAGATTAGTGTAAAATAATTATTTCTTATTAAAATTCATGATTCAAGGTAACACGGTTTAAGACTAATACTGTTCCATCTTACATAACCACAGGCATCTTTTGATAAGATATGCATCACACACATGAAAACACCATATCTTAGCTAGAACCTAGTATGGAATGAACCATAGGGAATCCGGCAGCGAACTCACTTAAATATTTTTTTCCCTTGTTCGTGGATCGTGGTAACGAACTATAAATAAGGAGCAACCCAGCTCAATATTAACCAAAACTCTAAAAAACGGAATTTTGATACCAAAAGATACATCAAAAGAATCGGATTTTTATGCAGATCTTAAATATATAAGTTTCATCAAGTTTAGTTTTACCCATCAAACGAGCCTGAATAAGTTTGCCTTATTTTCGAAAAAAACGAAACACCCCATAAAGTAATATAATCTTAATATTAATCACATCATCAGATTCAGCATATCAGAAAACACCACTGTGGAGGTTTCAAAGTCCTATCTGCAAAAATGCAGTATTTTGCATTTTTTTATCAGAAGAAAGATCATGGATGCGTGTTTATTTTTGTTTTTTTCCCAGGGGTGATCATATCGACCCACTGGTCCTAGAATGTCACGAGAGGCTCATTCGAACGGAAATTAAAAGTCCTAGTGGCCTTTTTAAGTTAGGAAAAAAATTGGATGGCAACTAGACCCACTCCCACACTCTTGTTTCACAAAGTCACCGGATCAAAATTTTGATAGCCATTTTGTTAAGCATAGTCGAAAAATCTTAAAACTATGCCTTTGAGGAAGGGCTAAAAATTATGAACTTTGCCCATTGTTTACTTATAGTATTGGTTACTGGGAAGTACACAGACGTTTTCAGGGGGGATTTTTTCTTGTGGGGGGTCATGGGAGGGGGAGGTCACGCAGGAGGATCTTTCAATCAGAATCTTTCAATGGAGAAATTTAGCATGGATGAAGAGAAATTCCATGAAATGGGCTGGATTTACCAGCATTATTTAAAAAAAAAGTTCAGAAATTAAATAAAAAGCTAGTTTTTTTCAACTGAAAGTGAGGAGCAACATTAAAATTTAAAACAAACAGAAATTATTTCTTATATGAGGGGGCTCACCCCCTCCTCAATGCCTCGCTCTTTACGCTAAAGAATTTTTAGTAGTTCATAAGAGCTATTTATTCTAATTAAACGGCCTATGTGATTCAGGGGTCATTCTTAAAGAATTAGAACGAAATTCAAACTTTAGTGTAAAGAGCGAGGTATTGACGAGGGGACGAACCCCTTTATATACGTAATAAAAATATATGAATATAGCAGTTCGCTACGTTAGGTAATTGGTAAATTACGTATATTTATTACTAATAAAATCTTTCATAAACAAATTAAAATTTCTAGTGGCCTTTTTAAGTAACCAAAACAATTGGAGGGCATCTACGCCCCTCCCCACCCCTTTTTCTCAAAATCGTCCAAACTAAATCTTGAAAAATCTATTTAGACAAAAATAGTAAAATTAATATGCAAATTTAGATTTAGTTTTTCATGTAGAGTGAGCCAAAATCAAAACCTACATTAATCCTAAAATTCAGAAATCAAAGAGTTCGTGGTAACGAACAGTAGTAAGGAGCGACCCGGCTCAATAGTAACCAAAACTCCAAAAAATGGAATTTTGGTATCAATAGCTACATCAAAAGAATCGCATTTTAATGCTAATTTTAAATATATAAGTTTCATCAAGTTTAGTCTTACCCATCAAAAGTTACGAGCCTGAGAAAATTTGCGTTATTTTAGAAAACAGGGGGAAACGCCCCCTAAAAGTCATAGAATCTTAACGAACATCATACCATCAGATTCAGCGTATCAGAAAACCCTACTGTAGAAGTTTCAAGCTCCTATCTACAAAAATGTGGAATTTTATATTTTTTGCCAGAAGGTAGATCACGGATGCGTGTTTATTTGTTTGTTTGTTTGTTTGTTTTTTTTTTTTTTTTTTTTTTTTTTTTTTTTTTTTTTTTTTTTTTTTTTTCAGGGGTGATCGTATCGACCCAGTTGTCCTAGAATGTTGCGAGAGGGCTCATTATAACGGAAATGAAAAGTTCTAGTGCCCTTTTTAAGTGACCAAAAACATTGGAGGGCACCTAGGCCCCCTCCCACGCTAATTATTCTCCCAAAGTCAACGGATCAAAATTCTGAGACAGCCATTTTATTCAGTGTAGTCGAAAAACCTCATAACTATGTCTTTGGGGACGACTTACTCCCCCACAGTCTCCGTGGGAGGGGTTACAAGTTCAAAACTTTGACCAGTGCTTACATATAGTAATGGTTATTGGGAAATGTACAGGCGTTTTCAGGAGGATTTTTCGGTTGAAGGTAGGGGTTGAGAAGAGGGGGATATCCTGGGGGAACTTTCCATCGAGGAATTTGTCATGGGGGAAGAAAATTTCCATGAAGGGAGCGCAGGATTTACTAGTATTACTTAAAAAAAACAATGAAAAAAAAAATATGAAAAAGTTTTTTTCAGCTGGAAGTAAGCAGCAGCATTAAAACTTAAAACGAACAGAAATTATTACCCATATGAGGGGCTCACCTCCTCCTAATACCTCGCTCTTTACGCTAAAGTATTTTTAGTAATTTCAACTATTTACTCTGCGGCTTTTGTGATTCAGGGGTCATTCTTAATGAACTGGGACAAAATTTAAGCTTTAGTGTAAAGAGCGAGGCACTGACGAGGAGGCGAACCCCCTCATATATGTAATAAAAACATGAGAATACAAAAGTTCTTTACGTAAGCTAATTTATAAGTTACGTATATCTTTTACTTATAAAATATTCGTAAAAAATTAAAAGTTCTAGTTGCCTTTTTAATTAACCGAAAATCGGAGGGCAACTAGGCTTCCTAGGCGGAGAGTCAAAATCAAAACATCCATTGATTCAAAAACGTTCAGAAATTAAATAAAAAAAAAAGTTTTCTAAATGAAAGTAAGGAGCGACATTAAAGCTTAAAACGAACAGAAATTTCTCCGTATATGAAAGGGTCTTTTCCTTCTCAACGCCCCGCTCTTTAAGCTAAAGTTTTTTAATGTTTTAAAATGTAGAGTTAAGAGAAAGAGTCAAACTCTAGCGTAAAGAGCGGGGCGTTGAGAAGGAAAAGTCCCTTTCATATATGGAGTAATTTCTGTTCGTTTTAAGTTTCAATGTCGCTCCTTGCTTTCATTTAAAAAACTTGTTTTTTTTTATTTAATTAAATAAGAAAAACGAGTTTTTTTTAACTAAGAGTAAGGAGTGAAATTAAAACTTAAAACGAAAAGAAATTATTGCGTATAAGACAGAGTCCGTCACCTCCTCACCGCCCCACTCTTTACGCTAAATTTTGACTCGTTCTGACAACTCTTCTTTTTAAAGAATACAAAACTTTAGCACAAAGAGCGGGGCACTGAGGAGGGGACAGCCCTTTTCATATATGGAATAATTTCTGTTCGTTTTAAGTTTTAATTTCGGTCCTTACTTTTTTCGTTTTAATTTTTAATGTCGCTCCTTACTTTTTTCGTTTTAAGTTTTAATGTCGCTCCTTACTTTTTTCGTTTAAAGTTTTAATGTCGCTTCTTGATTTTGTTCCAATTTCTTAAGATTGACCCTCGAATCACTAAGGGCTTAATTAGAATAAATAGCTCTTATGAAAGTACTAAACAAAACCTTAGCGTAAAGATCAAGATATTGACGAGGGGTTGAACCCCCTGATATACATAATAGTTTCTGTTCGTTTTAAGTTTTAATGTTGCTCCTTACTTTCATTTGAAAAAAAATTAATTTCTGATCGTTTTTTAAATAATGCTGGGAAATCCGACCACCCCTTCATGGAAAATTCCCTCTCACCATGAAAACTTCCTCAATGGAAATATCCTCCATCGTAAGTGTCTCCCCCTAACCCACCCCAACACCAGAAAAATCCCCCTGAAAATGTCTGTATACTTCGCAATAACCAATACTATATGTAAACAATGGCCAGAGTTCACCCTCCCCCCGGTGAACTTGCAATCCACTCCCCTGAGACTGTGGGGGATTATGTCATCCTTAAAGAAATACTTAATAGATTTTTCGACTATACTGAATAAAATGGCTGAATAAAATATCCGAATTTCGATTGGGCAACTTTGGGAAAAGGGGCCCTGGTTGCCCTCCAATTTTTTCCTAAGTTAAAAAGGACACTACAACTTTTAATTTCTGTTTGAATTAGCCATCTTGCGATCTTCTGGGACCACTGGGTCAACCCGTAGGAAAAAACAACAGCAAATAAACGCACACCCGTGTGTGTTTATAAAAAATACAAGTTTCTTCATTTTTATAGATGGGAGCTTGATGTATAAAATTAAACTTGATGAAACCTATATATTTGAAATCAGCATAAAAATCCGATCCTTTTGATGCATCTATTGGTATTAAAATTACGTATTTTAGAGTTTCGGTTACTATTGAGCCGGGTCACTCCTTACTTACACTTCGTTACCACGAACTGTTTGATTTCAGAAAATGAAATACTCCTATTTAAGGTAAACGTGAAATATATTCATTTTCCAAGGAAATGAATAAGGAAAAATAAGGATTAGCTAAATTAGGAATGATTGACAAATAAATGACAGAACTTACCTAGAACTCTGATATTGACTGGTTGACTCTCGCCTACTCTGTCACCTCCATTAATAGTATTTGATGCAATACATATGTATTCACCCTAGTAAAAAAGATAATATTTACCATAACTTTTGCTGATAATAAAAATAGCAACTTTGTTGATAATGAATAGGAAATTTTTTTTTTTACCTATTTTGGTATCCCCCCTCAAAATAAGTCAGGAGGATTACCCCTCTCAGGTAATGTTTAAAAAGCTATGACGTATGAATTGTCTTTGCTCATAATTTTGATCCCCCCCCCCCTATGGGCCGCACCTATACCAAATCAGCTGAGTTTAAAAATTCAGCTGACTTGCGGTTGTGCTATATGCCGTCTTTCTATTGGAGTGCCATAAGTGACCCCCCCCCCCCCGAAGGAAAATCAAGGATGCACCCTTAGTGAAAAATTTTCTTATTTTTGAGATAAAAATAATATCTTATACAAAATAAAAAAGATACAAAAAATGGTAGTTTTCGGTGATTTCTCCTACTTGGGAGATTCAAAAACTAACTTTATAGTAATAAAATTGGCAAAGATTGATTCCCCAGATCAACACTTATTACAAATGAAAAGAAGCTACGAAAAATTGTAATTTGATGTTAGTATTTAATTAGTCGAAATTGAAGGTCAGGTTGGTTAAAACGACACTTTGGTCTTTTTCTATCCAAAACTGATCTGTTTCTGTGGATACTTGAATTACGTAGGCCTATCTTAGTTTTGAACAGATTTCTGAAGACACTAAATTTCAACTGGAGGGGGGGCAGGCGTTTGGGGGACAAATGCCCTTCTGCCAAATAAAAAATTACTGCTCTGTTTAGGAAGGGATCAAACTTTACTCATACAATAAAAATATAGAAGATATATCAACTTAAATAATAAATTTTTAAGATTTCGAGGGGGAACCATTTAAAGACCAATTCAAACCATTTCAAGGGCAAATATTAAAAACTAATGTACTGTTTTTCATAATTGATAAGAGGTTCGATAACAATGGAATTATCTGGAGTGATAAATCAATTAGAAAATGAATGTCAAAATAAGTGCTAAAAATTAAAAAGACAGAGGAATGAAAGACAGATATTAGTAAATGTCAAAATGGGTACACTTATAAAAGAATTAGGTAGCTCAATTGGCATGTTCAGAATATGTCAGTTTTCAGTATACCCATGTAATTGCATTTAAGTCAAAAACCGCAATTTAATGTGCAAATTTCCGCACCATTGTGTTCAACAGTTTCCGGTGATCAACTAACCCAGGCGATCAACTGCTCGTGGGATACAAATCTCTCACGTACAATTAGCGTATCATCACCCACGGTCCATTGATCATCTGACACCGTCATAGAAGCCAGTAGGATGATTGACATTTTCTTCATTTACTAAGAAACACATGGCAGGGGTGTTCCTTTTTGGCAGCTGGAGCTTTTTCTTGCTATTAAAAATGGCTTAGGGTGTCTTGATACCACTGTTGAAAACCACTCATTCTATCGTTTAGGTCTTGATCAACTGGCTTTCGGAATCATGAATGTTATTTGGGGAACTCGAAGAGTCTAAAGAAAAATTTCTCCTCATTCACACTTTGAGAAAAAACGAACAGAAAAAAAAATCTAGTCAAGCTTGGCTATCAAAATTTTCCTACCCAGACCCGATCTGACCCAATTTAATTGTCTAAATAACTGCTGGTTCAAACTTTTCCTCAAGGTAATATCTACAAAGTCACAAAACTTTCTGTCATCTACATTAATAACAAAAGAAATAATCTACAACAGACCCGTGCGCATGATTCTTTTGTTTTCAGGAGGGAGGAGGACAAAAAAATACTTACGTGGACAGAAATTTAGGATATTTTAGTGTTTCAGGGAAGGTGGTCCCCGTTTTATTGTTGACTGTTGATTGAAGTCAAAAGATCCAAAGAGGAATTACCTTAACAATTAAAGCAATAGCAAGTTCTAGGGACCAGGAAAATTACATTATTATCATCAGTAAAGTTATTTCAAATTCTTACGGTTTAACTCATCCAAAAAAAGCTGAAAGAGGGTGGAATGCGGTTAAACTTTCAATAAAATTACAAAAAATATACTATAAATAATAAGGAAAAGATATTGATTATTGCAAGCCATTAATTTGGACATTTCTTGAACTTTTACATAAGTTTTCAAAGCTTACGATTAATAAAAAACAAAAGAAATAACACGAAATTACAGTTGTGTCATCCAACATTTTTTAGAGCTAAAAATAAGCTGCCTAATTTGACAAAAGCAGAAAATGAAAACTTTGGCTATGCTCAAACAAACGTTTGAGATTTTAGTGTTCTGTGAGCTTTGAAAGTAGCCTTTTCCGTGTTAGATACATAATTACATTCTCCAGTTCTTTCAAATGTCCATTTCCTAGATGACCATATTAATATTATCAATTTTGAGCATTTGCAGTAATTCCCAGCATTTGTCTTAGTTGACAGATTAAAATGGGTCAGTTCCTGTCACATGTTTTAATGTTTATATCCTTATTTTAGTGAATATAAGCTACCATTTTAAATTACTTGAGTCAGTTCTAATTCAGTTTCTGTCCTCGTCTTATGTACATTTACTGTATTATATATGTAAATAAACGTTTGTATACTCTACACAATAACTTTATGAAAGTTAGAGACGGTAGACATTCTCTACCGGTCGAACCCCAGATCGTAGGCCAACGCTACCATAAGACTCTAAAGAAGAGAGCACAGAGAAAGTCACACATTGCAGAGAGAAGTAGAAACTTTACTGTTCTCCAAATCAATCTGGAAAAAGTTGATACACTTTGACAAGCTTACAAAATAACTTTACTTTTCTTCAGAATTTATTGTTCTTCAGAATACCATAGAATACAAATTTTTTCCTTCAGAATACAAATTTTTACTCTTACGTTAATGACTGAATAGTGCTTGAGTTATCAAACACCTTTGGTCCTCAGAATTATAGGTTATGAGCAGGCGTTTGATTATGTTGATATAAGAGCTTTAGCAAAGTATTATTCTTGTAGGGTATACCAGATAAAAAATGATTAAGTGATTAAATTGATTAGTGATTAGTACACTCTTTAGCAAACTACAAAGCCAAATTTAATTAAAACCTCTGTAATGTAACAGCTTCCAATTAAATGGTTTAAAGACAATTCAATCTATGCAACGGAACAACTGAAAGAGCCCTTATGAGCCCCTTTAGCTCAATGCATTATTCAATAGCTCCTTCCCAGATACTTCGGTTTTGCATTAGTTTTTTCACAAATAAAATATTTAGGGGCTTCTGAGCTTTGTAACTACAAATACGAGGACAATTTTGCAACATAGATACCCAGAATAAACACACATTTAGTATCTGCTTTGAACATGGTAATTCTGAAGAACATACCATAATTCTTCAGAATACGAATTATTGTTCTTTAGAATAGAATAGTTCTGATTTTACTAGAAACTTTACTGTTCTTCAAATCAATTTGGAAAAAGTTGGTACACTTTGACAAGCTTACAAAAATAAAAATAAATCTGAAAATGCCCACCCTTGGATTACTGCTCTTAAAAATCTTTAAGTTCTAAAATAACTTAAAATTAGGAGCGACTGATAAAGCTAAATGCATACTGGACTTGCGGGTGGATGGGGAGCGAGGTCCCTATTGATTCTGGTCCAAAGGATTCCCATGGAAAAGAAATAAGAATTTGTCAATAAATATAAGTTTTGAAAGGTAAGTTTTATTCACGGTAAGAGCTATTTGCATGCAGATCACTCATCATGTGGCGTTTTATAACTGGTTTCTTGTTTCCACAAAATTTGAGTAATCTCTTGTCAAGGGTCTCCAGATGTACACGGAATCATTAATTGGCCTGGATTAGAAGAGACATTTGGAATTTTCTTTTACTTCCAGATCGATTTCCAAAAGATGCCGCGTATCATTATACTTGACACGCTTCAGTTTCTTAGACAGCTTCTACCAGCTGATTCAACTACTGTCATACATTGTTATTTCGCAAAAATCACATACCGTGTCGCTGTTTGAACAGACACGATTTTTGTTTTAATACTCTTTTGCTTTCTTGTGACCTCATTTGCGGTTATGCTACAGAAGGCGTTGTTACATTTTTGTAAAACTCGATATTAACAGCCTGCAACCTTAAACTTGTTTTATTGAGGGAGAGGGGTACCTGAAATAATTTTCTGTACATTCTGAAATTTCTTACTTGTGTATTATACAATACACAGTCGAGAAGCGAAGTTTGTTTAATGCTAATGATATAAAACAGAATTATGATGAAAATATAATTGTTTAGAAACACATTTGGGCTATATTTTTGCAGATTAAAGGGAGGGGGTAAAGCATATCATATATTAAATATGTAACCAAGCCAAAGCTAATTATCTGGCACAAAGAAGTTGCTTGACCAATTTCTTGTCTCATGTTCGCATCATTCGCGCTCGAAATTCTCGAATATGTATAATGTAATATACATGTAGGCCTACCTTAAATGTTTACGCGCTTGCGCCGGAAAAATTCAATCTTATCGTAGACAAAAAGTATTTCGGCCCATTTTTGTGTCCCCAGCTTCCTCCCTCCTACAATAATATGTTTGATCCTTTAGATGACAAAGAACAATCCCTGAACGTCGCGAGTGAATCCCGCCCTAACATCGAACAAGCCCCCCTTTTTCTATAATAATACCCAAGTCTAAGCAGCTGAAAGTTTGCACAGCCCCCCTCTCCCTCCCCAGACCCCCAATCTACAATTATGTGGCTTCAAAAATCTTGTCAAAACTAAGATAAGCGTACATAATTCAAGCATCTACAGATGGGGTCAGTTTTCTTTAGTATATCTTTGCCTTTTAAAGTACTATGTGGCTCATTTTTCAGTTTTCACTGCTATTTTCATCTGAATTGGAAAAATTGGCTCCAATACCCTCCCCTGAGGATTTTGACTAAATTATGCCAATGGATGGGGTTGAAATAAAATTACCCTATAAATTTACCCTAAAAGAAAATTTCCATAATTTTTGGCAAATCCTCCTTCTCTTGACAGGCACTAGAATCAAGAATTTTTTGCAATTAACCTGAATATTCGAAGCAATCGCAAAGATAAGTAACCCAATTACTTATCTGATATAAACCCTTAAAATACAGATTGCACTGTTTTTAATTTAAGACTACTGTTTCCTAAGCGACCAAAAATTCGTACCATGAGGTTTCATACTTATTAAAATACCAAGGATATTAAAATTTACACTTGGATCAATCTTATGTCAATTAAAAGCTGATAACCACAGTTTTCAAGATTTTCCTTTTGGTTGTTTTAAAATCACAAAGTTTTAAGGAAGGCATCATATTTTCGTCAGTGTTGCCACATTGAACAGTGAACTAAATAGCAAAACTAAATAGTTAAATTTGATAACCATCTCCAGCTGTAAATTCAAGTCCTAAGAATCTGTTGAAACCCAAAAAGAGATCTAAACCTTTTAAAGCTGTTTGGTGCCATATTTACTTAGCTTTTTTTGGTTTTGTTGTTTTTTCACCCACTTTTCCATTCTCAAATTTGGTGCACCAACTAATTCCAAAAACTGCCTAACTCCCAATGGGGGTCTTTTTAATTAAGAACTGAATAACTGATTTTTCCTGATTTTAAATTGTAAAAGGCTCTGTAAGTTTCCAGTTAACCAATTGAAAAAATTCAAACCAGAGTACTTTGGTGCCTGATCAATACAACGAGTCCATCTTCAGCTCTTTTATATAATAATAGCTAATCATTGTTAAACATGTCTTTTATGCGAGAAAACGGCTGTACTTTACCAACTCAATTATGCTGATTAAATTTTGAATTCTGTTAGGGAAACAAAACATTCTTTTTTCCTCTCCAGAATAGGGAGTCTTTTAATCCAAGCCGTTTGAAGTGAAGATTATCTGTACATGGTCTTAATTGAAATTTGCTCCCGTGGAAGGGTATCTCTTCATGCAAATTCCATACTATTTTCCCTTTGCACATAAAAGGACATTCCAGTCTTGAGATTCATTTTGCATTTTCAATGACTTATATTAATCAAACATATTGTAAAATACTGCAATCTATACCGCTAATGAATGAATTGCTGAGTCAAATTTTAGTAAAAAATTCAAGCCTATTAGTGTAAATACTTATATAACAGCTTTGCAACACATTAGAAACACATATCAAATCTGGGTTTGTTTAGTCATAGAAAAAAAACCTACATAAAAATATATGAATAAAATGAGAAGTAGAAACAAAATGTTAATTAAATAAATTAAAAACAACT
>NW_027067566.1:0-11785 GCF_032884065.1 Artemia franciscana
TACGTAGCTATTACCCTCGAAAACTAAAACTTTTGAAATAGGAAAAGAGCCTTTAATCACATTCTTTACCATTTGCAATCATAAAATAGTCTAATATCTTCATTTTTTTAACATACGTAGCTATTACCCCCGAAAACTAAAACTTTTGAAATAGGAAAAGAGCCTTTAATCACATTCTTTACCATGTGCAATCATAAAATAGTCTAATATCTTCATTTTTTCAACATACCTAGCTATTACCCTCGAAAACTAAAACTTTTGAAATAGGAAAAGAGCCTTTAATCACATTCTTTACCATGTGCAATCATAAAATAGTCTAATATCTTCATTTTTTCAACATACGTAGCTATTACCCTCGAAAACTAAAACTTTTGAAATAGGAAAAGAGCCTTTAATCACATTCTTTACCATTTGCAATCATAAAATAGTCTAATATCTTCATTTTTTCAACATACGTAGCTATTACCCTCGAAAACTAAAACTTTTGAAATAGGAAAAGAGCCTTTAATCACATTCTTTACCATGTTGCAATCATAAAATAGTCTAATATCTTCATTTTTTCAACATACGTAGCTATTACCCTCGAAAACTAAAACTTTTGAAATAGGAAAAGAGCCTTTAATCACATTCTTTACCATTTGCAATCATAAAATAGTCTAATATCTTCATTTTTTCAACATACGTAGCTATTACCCTCGAAAACTAAAACTTTTGACAATAGGAAAAGAGCCTTTAATCACATTCTTTACCATTTGCAATCATAAAATAGTCTAATATCTTCATTTTTTCCAACATACGTAGCTATTACCCTCGAAAACTAAAACTTTTGAAATAGGAAAAGAGCCTTTAATCACATTCTTTACCATTTGCAATCATAAAATAGTCTAATATCTTCATTTTTTCAACATACGTAGCTATTACCCTCGAAAACTAAAACTTTTGAAATAGGAAAAGAGCCTTTAATCACATTCTTTACCATTTGCAATCATAAAATAGTCTAATATCTTCATTTTTTCAACATACGTAGCTATTACCCTCGAAAACTAAAACTTTTGACATAGGAAAAGAGCCTTTAATCACATTCTTTACCATTTGCAATCATAAAATAGTCTAATATCTTCATTTTTTCAACATACGTAGCTATTACCCTCGAAAACTAAAACTTTTGAAATAGGAAAAGAGCCTTTAATCACATTCTTTACCATGTGCAATCATAAAATAGTCTAATATCTTCATTTTTTCAACATACGTAGCTATTACCCTCGAAAACTAAAACTTTTGAAATAGGAAAAGAGCCTTTAATCACATTCTTTACCATTTGCAATCATAAAATAGTCTAATATCTTCATTTTTTCAACATACGTAGCTATTACCCTCGAAAACTAAAACTTTTGACAATAGGAAAAGAGCCTTTAATCACATTCTTTACCATTTGCAATCATAAAATAGTCTAATATCTTCATTTTTTCAACATACGTAGCTATTACCCTCGAAAACTAAAACTTTTGAAATAGGAAAAGAGCCTTTAATCACATTCTTTACCATTTGCAATTATAAAATAGTCTAATATCTTCATTTTTTTAACATACGTAGCTATTACCCCGAAAACTAAAACTTTTGAAATAGGAAAAGAGCCTTTAATCACATTCTTTACCATTGCAATCATAAAATAGTCTAATATCTTCATTTTTTCAACATACGTAGCTATTACCCTCGAAAACTAAAACTTTTGACATAGGAAAAGAGCCTTTAATCACATTCTTTACCATTTGCAATCATAAAATAGTCTAATATCTTCATTTTTTCAACATACGTAGCTATTACCCTCGAAAACTAAAACTTTTGAAATAGGAAAAGAGCCTTTAATCACATTCTTTACCATTTGCAATCATAAAATAGTCTAATATCTTCATTTTTTCAACATACGTAGCTATTACCCTCGAAAACTAAAACTTTTGAAATAGGAAAAGAGCCTTTAATCACATTCTTTACCATTTGCAATCATAAAATAGTCTAATATCTTCATTTTTTTAACATACGTAGCTATTACCCTCGAAAACTAAAACTTTTGAAATAGGAAAAGAGCCTTTAATCACATTCTTTACCATGTGCAATCATAAAATAGTCTAATATCTTCATTTTTTCAACATACGTAGCTATTACCCTCGAAAACTAAAACTTTTGAAATAGGAAAAGAGCCTTTAATCACATTCTTTACCATGTGCAATCATAAAATAGTCTAATATCTTCATTTTTTCAACATACGTAGCTATTACCCTCGAAAACTAAAACTTTTGAAATAGGAAAAGAGCCTTTAATCACATTCTTTACCATTTGCAATCATAAAATAGTCTAATATCTTCATTTTTTCAACATACGTAGCTATTACCCTCGAAAACTAAAACTTTTGAAATAGGAAAAGAGCCTTTAATCACATTCTTTACCATTTGCAATCATAAAATAGTCTAATATCTTCATTTTTTCAACATACGTAGCTATTACCCTCGAAAACTAAAACTTTTGAAATAGGAAAAGAGCCTTTAATCACATTCTTTACCATTTGCAATCATAAAATAGTCTAATATCTTCATTTTTTCAACATACGTAGCTATTACCCTCGAAAACTAAAACTTTTGAAATAGGAAAAGAGCCTTTAATCACATTCTTTACCATGTGCAATCACATTCTTTACCATTTGCAATCATAAAATAGTCTAATATCTTCATTTTTTCAACATACGTAGCTATTACCCTCGAAAACTAAAACTTTTGAAATAGGAAAAGAGCCTTTAATCACATTCTTTACCATTTGCAATCATAAAATAGTCTAATATCTTCATTTTTCCAAGATAAGTAGCTATTACCCTCGAAAACTAAAACTTTTGAAATAGGAAAAGAGCCTTTAATCACATTCTTTACCATGTGCAATCATAAAATAGTCTAATATCTTCATTTTTTCAACATACGTAGCTATTACCCTCGAAAACTAAAACTTTTGACATAGGAAAAGAGCCTTTAATCACATTCTTTACCATTTGCAATCATAAAATAGTCTAATATCTTCATTTTTTCAACATACGTAGCTATTACCCTCGAAAACTAAAACTTTTGAAATAGGAAAAGAGCCTTTAATCACATTCTTTACCATTTGCAATCATAAAATAGTCTAATATCTTCATTTTTTCAACATACGTAGCTATTACCCTCGAAAACTAAAACTTTTGAAATAGGAAAAGAGCCTTTAATCACATTCTTTACCATTTGCAATCATAAAATAGTCTAATATCTTCATTTTTTCAACATACGTAGCTATTACCCTCGAAAACTAAAACTTTTGAAATAGGAAAAGAGCCTTTAATCACATTCTTTACCATTGCAATCATAAAATAGTCTAATATCTTCATTTTTTCAACATACGTAGCTATTACCCTCGAAAACTAAAACTTTTGAAATAGGAAAAGAGCCTTTAATCACATTCTTTACCATTTGCAATCATAAAATAGTCTAATATCTTCATTTTTTCAACATACGTAGCTATTACCCTCGAAAACTAAAACTTTTGAAATAGGAAAAGAGCCTTTAATCACATTCTTTACCATTTGCAATCATAAAATAGTCTAATATCTTCATTTTTTCAACATACGTAGCTATTACCCTCGAAAACTAAAACTTTTGAAATAGGAAAAGAGCCTTTAATCACATTCTTTACCATTTGCAATCATAAAATAGTCTAATATCTTCATTTTTTCAACATACGTAGCTATTACCCTCGAAAACTAAAACTTTTGAAATAGGAAAAGAGCCTTTAATCACATTCTTTACCATTGCAATCATAAAATAGTCTAATATCTTCATTTTTTCAACATACGTAGCTATTACCCTCGAAAACTAAAACTTTTGAAATAGGAAAAGAGCCTTTAATCACATTCTTTACCATTTGCAATCATAAAATAGTCTAATATCTTCATTTTTTCAACATACGTAGCTATTACCCTCGAAAACTAAAACTTTTGAAATAGGAAAAGAGCCTTTAATCACATTCTTTACCATTTGCAATCATAAAATAGTCTAATATCTTCATTTTTTCAACATACGTAGCTATTACCCTCGAAAACTAAAACTTTTGAAATAGGAAAAGAGCCTTTAATCACATTCTTTACCATTTGCAATCATAAAATAGTCTAATATCTTCATTTTTTCAACATACGTAGCTATTACCCTCGAAAACTAAAACTTTTGAAATAGGAAAAGAGCCTTTAATCACATTCTTTACCATTTGCAATCATAAAATAGTCTAATATCTTCATTTTTTCAACATACGTAGCTATTACCCTCGAAAACTAAAACTTTTGAAATAGGAAAAGAGCCTTTAATCACATTCTTTACCATTTGCAATCATAAAATAGTCTAATATCTTCATTTTTTCAACATACGTAGCTATTACCCTCGAAAACTAAAACTTTTGAAATAGGAAAAGAGCCTTTAATCACATTCTTTACCATTTGCAATCATAAAATAGTCTAATATCTTCATTTTTTCAACATACGTAGCTATTACCCTCGAAAACTAAAACTTTTGAAATAGGAAAAGAGCCTTTAATCACATTCTTTACCATGTGCAATCATAAAATAGTCTAATATCTTCATTTTTTCAACATACGTAGCTATTACCCTCGAAAACTAAAACTTTTGAAATAGGAAAAGAGCCTTTAATCACATTCTTTACCATTTGCAATCATAAAATAGTCTAATATCTTCATTTTTTCAACATACGTAGCTATTACCCTCGAAAACTAAAACTTTTGACAATAGGAAAAGAGCCTTTAATCACATTCTTTACCATTTGCAATCATAAAATAGTCTAATATCTTCATTTTTTCAACATACGTAGCTATTACCCTCGAAAACTAAAACTTTTGAAATAGGAAAAGAGCCTTTAATCACATTCTTTACCATTTGCAATCATAAAATAGTCTAATATCTTCATTTTTTCAACATACGTAGCTATTACCCTCGAAAACTAAAACTTTTGAAATAGGAAAAGAGCCTTTAATCACATTCTTTACCATTTGCAATCATAAAATAGTCTAATATCTTCATTTTTTCAACATACGTAGCTATTACCCTCGAAAACTAAAACTTTTGAAATAGGAAAAGAGCCTTTAATCACATTCTTTACCATTTGCAATCATAAAATAGTCTAATATCTTCATTTTTTCAACATACGTAGCTATTACCCTCGAAAACTAAAACTTTTGAAATAGGAAAAGAGCCTTTAATCACATTCTTTACCATTTGCAATCATAAAATAGTCTAATATCTTCATTTTTTCAACATACGTAGCTATTACCCTCGAAAACTAAAACTTTTGAAATAGGAAAAGAGCCTTTAATCACATTCTTTACCATTTGCAATCATAAAATAGTCTAATATCTTCATTTTTTCAACATACGTAGCTATTACCCTCGAAAACTAAAACTTTTGAAATAGGAAAAGAGCCTTTAATCACATTCTTTACCATTTGCAATCATAAAATAGTCTAATATCTTCATTTTTTCAACATACGTAGCTATTACCCTCGAAAACTAAAACTTTTGAAATAGGAAAAGAGCCTTTAATCACATTCTTTACCATTTGCAATCATAAAATAGTCTAATATCTTCATTTTTTCAACATACGTAGCTATTACCCTCGAAAACTAAAACTTTTGAAATAGGAAAAGAGCCTTTAATCACATTCTTTACCATTTGCAATCATAAAATAGTCTAATATCTTCATTTTTTCAACATACGTAGCTATTACCCTCGAAAACTAAAACTTTTGAATAGGAAAAGAGCCTTTAATCACATTCTTTACCATTTGCAATCATAAAATAGTCTAATATCTTCATTTTTTCAACATACGTAGCTATTACCCTCGAAAACTAAAACTTTTGAAATAGGAAAAGAGCCTTTAATCACATTCTTTACCATTTGCAATCATAAAATAGTCTAATATCTTCATTTTTTCAACATACGTAGCTATTACCCTCGAAAACTAAAACTTTTGACATAGGAAAAGAGCCTTTAATCACATTCTTTACCATTTGCAATCATAAAATAGTCTAATATCTTCATTTTTTCAACATACGTAGCTATTACCCTCGAAAACTAAAACTTTTGAAATAGGAAAAGAGCCTTTAATCACATTCTTTACCATTTGCAATCATAAAATAGTCTAATATCTTCATTTTTTCAACATACGTAGCTATTACCCTCGAAAACTAAAACTTTTGAAATAGGAAAAGAGCCTTTAATCACATTCTTTACCATTTGCAATCATAAAATAGTCTAATATCTTCATTTTTTCAACATACGTAGCTATTACCCTCGAAAACTAAAACTTTTGAAATAGGAAAAGAGCCTTTAATCACATTCTTTACCATTTGCAATCATAAAATAGTCTAATATCTTCATTTTTTCAACATACGTAGCTATTACCCTCGAAAACTAAAACTTTTGAAATAGGAAAAGAGCCTTTAATCACATTCTTTACCATGTGCAATCATAAAATAGTCTAATATCTTCATTTTTTCAACATACGTAGCTATTACCCTCGAAAACTAAAACTTTTGAAATAGGAAAAGAGCCTTTAATCACATTCTTTACCATTTGCAATCATAAAATAGTCTAATATCTTCATTTTTTCAACATACGTAGCTATTACCCTCGAAAACTAAAACTTTTGAAATAGGAAAAGAGCCTTTAATCACATTCTTTACCATTGCAATCATAAAATAGTCTAATATCTTCATTTTTTCAACATACGTAGCTATTACCCTCGAAAACTAAAACTTTTGAAATAGGAAAAGAGCCTTTAATCACATTCTTTACCATGTGCAATCATAAAATAGTCTAATATCTTCATTTTTTCAACATACGTAGCTATTACCCTCGAAAACTAAAACTTTTGAAATAGGAAAAGAGCCTTTAATCACATTCTTTACCATGTGCAATCATAAAATAGTCTAATATCTTCATTTTTTCAACATACGTAGCTATTACCCTCGAAAACTAAAACTTTTGAAATAGGAAAAGAGCCTTTAATCACATTCTTTACCATTTGCAATCATAAAATAGTCTAATATCTTCATTTTTTCAACATACGTAGCTATTACCCTCGAAAACTAAAACTTTTGAAATAGGAAAAGAGCCTTTAATCACATTCTTTACCATTTGCAATCATAAAATAGTCTAATATCTTCATTTTTTCAACATACGTAGCTATTACCCTCGAAAACTAAAACTTTTGAAATAGGAAAAGAGCCTTTAATCACATTCTTTACCATTTGCAATCATAAAATAGTCTAATATCTTCATTTTTTCAACATACGTAGCTATTACCCTCGAAAACTAAAACTTTTGAAATAGGAAAAGAGCCTTTAATCACATTCTTTACCATTTGCAATCATAAAATAGTCTAATATCTTCATTTTTTCAACATACGTAGCTATTACCCTCGAAAACTAAAACTTTTGAAATAGGAAAAGAGCCTTTAATCACATTCTTTACCATTTGCAATCATAAAATAGTCTAATATCTTCATTTTTTCAACATACGTAGCTATTACCCTCGAAAACTAAAACTTTTGAAATAGGAAAAGAGCCTTTAATCACATTCTTTACCATTTGCAATCATAAAATAGTCTAATATCTTCATTTTTTCAACATACGTAGCTATTACCCTCGAAAACTAAAACTTTTGACATAGGAAAAGAGCCTTTAATCACATTCTTTACCATTTGCAATCATAAAATAGTCTAATATCTTCATTTTTTCAACATACGTAGCTATTACCCTCGAAAACTAAAACTTTTGAAATAGGAAAAGAGCCTTTAATCACATTCTTTACCATTTGCAATCATAAAATAGTCTAATATCTTCATTTTTTCAACATACGTAGCTATTACCCTCGAAAACTAAAACTTTTGACATAGGAAAAGAGCCTTTAATCACATTCTTTACCATTTGCAATCATAAAATAGTCTAATATCTTCATTTTTTCAACATACGTAGCTATTACCCTCGAAAACTAAAACTTTTGAAATAGGAAAAGAGCCTTTAATCACATTCTTTACCATTTGCAATCATAAAATAGTCTAATATCTTCATTTTTTCAACATACGTAGCTATTACCCTCGAAAACTAAAACTTTTGAAATAGGAAAAGAGCCTTTAATCACATTCTTTACCATTTGCAATCATAAAATAGTCTAATATCTTCATTTTTTCAACATACGTAGCTATTACCCTCGAAAACTAAAACTTTTGACATAGGAAAAGAGCCTTTAATCACATTCTTTACCATTTGCAATCATAAAATAGTCTAATATCTTCATTTTTTCAACATACGTAGCTATTACCCTCGAAAACTAAAACTTTTGAAATAGGAAAAGAGCCTTTAATCACATTCTTTACCATGTGCAATCATAAAATAGTCTAATATCTTCATTTTTTCAACATACGTAGCTATTACCCTCGAAAACTAAAACTTTTGAAATAGGAAAAGAGCCTTTAATCACATTCTTTACCATTTGCAATCATAAAATAGTCTAATATCTTCATTTTTTCAACATACGTAGCTATTACCCTCGAAAACTAAAACTTTTGAAATAGGAAAAGAGCCTTTAATCACATTCTTTACCATGTGCAATCATAAAATAGTCTAATATCTTCATTTTTTCAACATACGTAGCTATTACCCTCGAAAACTAAAACTTTTGACATAGGAAAAGAGCCTTTAATCACATTCTTTACCATTTGCAATCATAAAATAGTCTAATATCTTCATTTTTTCAACATACGTAGCTATTACCCTCGAAAACTAAAACTTTTGAAATAGGAAAAGAGCCTTTAATCACATTCTTTACCATTTGCAATCATAAAATAGTCTAATATCTTCATTTTTTCAACATACGTAGCTATTACCCTCGAAAACTAAAACTTTTGACATAGGAAAAGAGCCTTTAATCACATTCTTTACCATTTGCAATCATAAAATAGTCTAATATCTTCATTTTTTCAACATACGTAGCTATTACCCTCGAAAACTAAAACTTTTGAAATAGGAAAAGAGCCTTTAATCACATTCTTTACCATGTGCAATCATAAAATAGTCTAATATCTTCATTTTTTCAACATACGTAGCTATTACCCTCGAAAACTAAAACTTTTGAAATAGGAAAAGAGCCTTTAATCACATTCTTTACCATTTGCAATCATAAAATAGTCTAATATCTTCATTTTTTCAACATACGTAGCTATTACCCTCGAAAACTAAAACTTTTGAAATAGGAAAAGAGCCTTTAATCACATTCTTTACCATTTGCAATCATAAAATAGTCTAATATCTTCATTTTTTCAACATACGTAGCTATTACCCTCGAAAACTAAAATTTTTGACATAGGAAAAGAGCCTTTAAGCACATTCTTTACCATGTGCAATCATAAAATAGTCTAATATCTTCATTTTTTCAACATACGTAGCTATTAACCTCAAAAACTAAAACTTTTGACATAGGAAAAGAGCCTTTAATCACATTCTTTAACATTTGCAATCATAAAATAGTCTAATATCTTCATTTTTTCAACATACGTAGCTATTACCCTCGAAAACTAAAACTTTTGAAATAGGAAAAGAGCCTTTAATCACATTCTTTACCATTTGCAATCATAAAATAGTCTAATATCTTCATTTTTTCAACATACGTAGCTAATACCCTCGAAAACTAAAACTTTTGACATAGGAAAAGTGCCTTTACTCACATTCTTTACCATTTGCAGTCATAAAATTGTCTAATATCTTCATTTTTTCAACATACGTAGCTATTACCCTCGAAAACTAAAACTTTTGAAATAGGAAAAGAGCCTTTAATCACATTCTTTACCATTTGCAATCATAAAATAGTCTAATATCTTCATTTTTTCAACATACGTAGCTATTACCCTCGAAAACTAAAACTTTTGAAATAGGAAAAGAGCCTTTAATCACATTCTTTACCATTGCAATCATAAAATAGTCTAATATCTTCATTTTTTCAACATACGTAGCTATTACCCTCGAAAACTAAAACTTTTGAAATAGGAAAAGAGCCTTTAATCACATTCTTTACCATGTGCAATCATAAAATAGTCTAATATCTTCATTTTTTCAACATACGTAGCTATTACCCTCGAAAACTAAAACTTTTGAAATAGGAAAAGAGCCTTTAATCACATTCTTTACCATTTGCAATCATAAAATAGTCTAATATCTTCATTTTTTCAACATACGTAGCTATTACCCTCGAAAACTAAAACTTTTGAAATAGGAAAAGAGCCTTTAATCACATTCTTTACCATTTGCAATCATAAAATAGTCTAATATCTTCATTTTTTCAACATACGTAGCTATTACCCTCGAAAACTAAAACTTTTGAAATAGGAAAAGAGCCTTTAATCACATTCTTTACCATGTGCAATCATAAAATAGTCTAATATCTTCATTTTTTCAACATACGTAGCTATTACCCTCGAAAACTAAAACTTTTGACATAGGAAAAGAGCCTTTAATCACATTCTTTACCATTTGCAATCATAAAATAGTCTAATATCTTCATTTTTTCAACATACGTAGCTATTACCCTCGAAAACTAAAACTTTTGACATAGGAAAAGAGCCTTTAATCACATTCTTTACCATTTGCAATCATAAAATAGTCTAATATCTTCATTTTTTCAACATACGTAGCTATTACCCTCGAAAACTAAAACTTTTGAAATAGGAAAAGAGCCTTTAATCACATTTTTACCATTTGCAATCATAAAATAGTCTAATATCTTCATTTTTTCAACATACGTAGCTATTACCCTCGAAAACTAAAACTTTTGAAATAGGAAAAGAGCCTTTAATCACATTCTTTACCATTTGCAATCATAAAATAGTCTAATATCTTCATTTTTTCAACATACGTAGCTATTACCCTCGAAAACTAAAACTTTTGACAATAGGAAAAGAGCCTTTAATCACATTCTTTACCATTTGCAATCATAAAATAGTCTAATATCTTCATTTTTTCAACATACGTAGCTATTACCCTCGAAAACTAAAACTTTTGAAATAGGAAAAGAGCCTTTAATCACATTCTTTACCATTTGCAATCATAAAATAGTCTAATATCTTCATTTTTTCAACATACGTAGCTATTACCCTCGAAAACTAAAACTTTTGAAATAGGAAAAGAGCCTTTAATCACATTCTTTACCATTTGCAATCATAAAATAGTCTAATATCTTCATTTTTTCAACATACGTAGCTATTACCCTCGAAAACTAAAACTTTTGAAATAGGAAAAGAGCCTTTAATCACATTCTTTACCATGTGCAATCATAAAATAGTCTAATATCTTCATTTTTTCAACATACGTAGCTATTACCCTCGAAAACTAAAACTTTTGAAATAGGAAAAGAGCCTTTAATCACATTCTTTACCATTTGCAATCATAAAATAGTCTAATATCTTCATTTTTTCAACATACGTAGCTATTACCCTCGAAAACTAAAACTTTTGAAATAGGAAAAGAGCCTTTAATCACATTCTTTACCATTTGCAATCATAAAATAGTCTAATATCTTCATTTTTTCAACATACGTAGCTATTACCCTCGAAAACTAAAATTTTTGACATAGGAAAAGAGCCTTTAAGCACATTCTTTACCATGTGCAATCATAAAATAGTCTAATATCTTCATTTTTTCAACATACGTAGCTATTA
>NW_027067567.1:0-11772 GCF_032884065.1 Artemia franciscana
TTTACCATTTGCAATCATAAAATAGTCTAATATCTTCATTTTTTCAACATACGTGGCTATTACCCTCGAAAACTAAAACTTTTGAAATAGGAAAAGAGCCTTTAATCTTATTCTTTACCATGTGCAATCATAAAATAGTCTAATAACTTCATTTTTTCAACATACGTAGCTATTACCCTCGAAAACTTAAGCTTTTGAAATAGGAAAAGAGCCTTTAATCACATTTTTTACCATGTGCAATCATAAAATTGTCTAATATCTTCATTTTTTCCACAGACAAAGCTATTACCCTCGAAAACTAAAACTTTTGAAATAGGAAAAGAGCCTTAAATCACATTCTTTACCATGTGCAATCATAAAATAGTGTAATATCTTCATTTTTTCAACATACTTAGCTATTACCCTCGAAAACTAAAACTTTTGAAATAGGAAAAGAGCCTTTAATCACATTCTTTACCATTTGCAATCATAAAATAGTCTAATATCTTCATTTTTTCAACATACGTAGCTATTACCCTCGAAAACTAAAACTTTTGACATAGGAAAAGACCCTTTAATCACATTGTTTACCTTTTTCAATCATAAAATAGTCTAATATCTTCATTTTTTCCACAGACAAAGCTATTACCCTCGAAAACTAAAACTTTTGAAATAGGAAAAGAGCCTTTAATCACATTCTTTACCATTTGCAATGATAAAATAGTCTAATATCTTCATTTTTTCAACATACGTAGCTATTATTCTCGAAAACTAAAACTTTTTACATAGGAAAAGAGCCTTTAATTACATTCTTTACCATTTGCAATCATAAAATAGTCTAATATCTTCATTTTTTCAACATACGTAGCTATTACCCTCGAAAACTAAAACTTTTGAAATAGGAAAAGAGCCTTTAATCACATTCTTTACCATTTGCAATCATAAAATTGTCTAATATCTTCATTTTTTCCACAGACAAAGCTATTACCCTCGAAAACTAAAACTTTTGACATAGGAAAAGAGCCTTTAATCTTATTCTTTACCATGTGCAATCATAAAATAGTCTAATATCTTCATTTTTTCAACATACGTAGCTGTTACCCTCGAAAACTAAAACTTTTGACATAGGAAAAGAGCCTTTAATCTTTTTCTTTACCATGTGCAATCATAAAATAGTCTAATAACTTCATTTTTTCAACATACGTAGCTATTACCCTCGAAAACTTAAGCTTTTGAAATAGGAAAAGAGCCTTTAATCACATTTTTTACCATGTGCAATCACAAAATTGTCTAATATCTTCATTTTTTCCACAGACAAAGCTATTACCCTCGAAAACTAAAACTTTTGAAATAGGAAAAGAGCCTTAAATCACATTCTTTACCATGTGCAATCATAAAATAGTGTAATATCTTCATTTTTTCAACATACTTAGCTATTACCCTCGAAAACTAAAACTTTTGAAATAGGAAAAGAGCCTTTAATCACATTCTTTACCATTTGCAATCATAAAATAGTCTAATATCTTCATTTTTTCAACATACGTAGCTATTACCCTCGAAAACTAAAACTTTTGAAATAGGAAAAGAGTCTTTAATCACATTCTTTACCATGTGCAATCATAAAATTGTCTAATATCTTTATTTTTTCAACATACGTAGCTATTACCCTCGAAAACTAATACTTTTGAAATAGGAAAAGAGCCTTTAATCACATTCTTTACCATTTGCAATCATAAAATAGTCTAATATCTTCATTTTTCAACATACGTAGCTATTACCCTCGAAAACTAAAACTTTTGAAATAGGAAAAGAGCCTTTAATCACATTCTTTACCATGTGCAATCATAAAATAGTCTAATATCTTCATTTTTTCAACATACGTAGCTATTACCCTCGAAAACTAAAACTTTTGAAATAGGAAAAGAGCCTTTAATCACATGCTTTACCATGTGCAATCGTAAAATTGTCTAATATCTTCATTTTTTCAACATACGTAGCTATTACCCTCGAAAACTAAAACTTTTGAAATAGGAAAAGAGCCTTTAATCACATTCTTTACCATTTGCAATCATAAAATAGTCTAATATCTTCATTTTTTCAACATACGTAGCTATTATTCTCAAAAACTAAAACTTTTGACATAGGAAAAGAGCCTTTAATTACATTCTTTACCAATTGCAATCATAAAATAGTCTAATATCTTCATTTTTTCAACATACGTAGCTATTACCCTCGAAAACTAAAACTTTTGAAATAGGAAAAGAGCCTTAAATCACAGTCTTTACCATGTGCAATCATAAAATAGTCTAATATCTTCATTTTTTCAACATACTTAGCTATTACCCTCGAAAACTAAAACTTTTGAAATAGGAAAAGAGCCTTTAATCACATTCTTTACCATTTGCAATCATAAAATTGTCTAATATCTTAATTTTTTCAAAATACGTAACTATTACCCTCGAAAACTAAAACTTTTGAAATAGGAAAAGAGCCTTTAATCACATTCTTTA
Source organism: Artemia franciscana (assembly GCF_032884065.1). Classification (NCBI taxonomy): domain Eukaryota; kingdom Metazoa; phylum Arthropoda; class Branchiopoda; order Anostraca; family Artemiidae; genus Artemia; species Artemia franciscana. The sequence goes on from NW_027067567.1 coordinate 2,490, forward strand.
CCATTTGCAATCATAAAATAGTCTAATATCTTCTTTTTTTCAACATACGTAGCTATTACCCTCGAAAACTGAAACTTTTGACATAGGAAAAGACCCTTTAATCACACTGTTTACCTTTTTCAATCATAAAATAGTCTAATATCTTCATTTTTTCCACAGACAAAGCTATTACCCTCGAAAACCAAAACTTTTGAAATAGGAAAAGAGCCTTTAATCGCATTCTTTACCATTTGCAATGATAAAATAGTCTAATATCTTCATTTTTTCAACATACGTAGCTATTATTCTCGAAAACTAAAGCTTTTTACATAGGAAAAGAGCCTTTAATTACATTCTTTACCATTTGCAAGCATAAAATAGTCTAATATCTTCATTTTTTCAACATACGTAGCTATTACCCTCGAAAACTAAAACTTTTGAAATAGGAAAAGAGCCTTTAATTACATTCTTTACCATTTGCAATCATAAAATTGTCTAATATCTTTGTTTTTTCCACAGACAAAGCTATTACCCTCGAAAACTAAAACTTTTGACATAGGAAAAGAGCCTTTAATCTTATTCTTTACCATGTGCAATCATAAAATAGTCTAATATCTTCATTTTTTCAACATACTTAGCTATTTCCCTCGAAAACTTAAGCTTTTGAAATAGGAAAAGAGCCTTTAATCACATTCTTTACCATGTGCAATCATAAAATTGTCTAATATCTTCTTTTTTTCCACAGATAAAGCTATTACCCTCGAAAACTAAAACTTTTGAAATAGGAAAAGAGCCTTAAATCACATTCTTTACCATGTGCAATCATAAAATAGTGTAATATCTTCATTTTTTCAACATACTTAGCTATTACTCTCGAAAACTAAAACTTTTGACATAGGAAAAGACCCTTTAATCACATTGTTTACCTTTTTCAATGATAAAATAGTCTAATATCTTCATTTTTTCCACAGACAAAGCTATTACCCTCGAAAACTAAAACTTTTGAAATAGGAAAAGAGCCTTTAATCACATTCTTTACCATTTGCAATGATAAAATTGTCTAATATCTTCATTTTTTCAACATACGTAGCTATTATTCTCGAAAACTAAAACTTTTTACATAGGAAAAGAGTCTTTAATCACATTCTTTACCATGTGCAATCATAGAATTGTCTAATATCTTTATTTTTTCAACATACGTAGCTATTACCCTCGAAAACTAAAACTTTTGAAATAGGAAAAGAGCCTTTAATCACATTCTTTACCATGTGCAATCATAAAATTGTCTAATATCTTAATTTTTTCAAAATACGTAACTATTACCCTCGAAAACTAAAACTTTTGAAATAGGAAAAGAGCCTTTAATCACATTCTTTACCATTTGCAATCATAAAATAGTCTAATATCTTCATTTTTTCAACATACGTAGCTATTATTCTCAAAAACTAAAACTTTTGACATAGGAAAAGAGCCTTTAATTACATTCTTTACCATTTGCAATCATAAAATAGTCTAATATCTTCATTTTTTCAACATACGTAGCTATTACCCTCGAAAACTAAAACTTTTGAAATAGGAAAAGAGCCTTAAATCACATTCTTTACCATGTGCAATCATAAAATAGTCTAATATCTTCATTTTTTCAACATACTTAGCTATTACCCTCGAAAACTAAAACTTTTGAAATAGGAAAAGAGCCTTTAGTCACATTCTTTACCATTTGCAATCATAAAATTGTCTAATATCTTAATTTTTTCAAAATACGTAACTATTACCCTCGAAAACTAAAACTTTTGAAATAGGAAAAGAGCCTTTAATCACATTCTTTACCATTTGCAATCATAAAATAGTCTAATATCTTCTTTTTTTCAACATACGTAGCTATTACCCTCGAAAACTAAAACTTTTGAAATAGGAAAAGAGCCTTTAATCACATTCTTTACCATTTGCAATCATAAAATTGTCTAATATCTTCATTTTTTCCACAGACAAAGCTATTACCCTCGAAAACTAAAACTTTTGACATAGGAAAAGAGCCTTTAATCTTATTCTTTACCATGTGCAATCATAAAATAGTCTAATAACTTCATTTTTTCAACATACGTAGCTATTACCCTCGAAAACTTAAGCTTTTGAAATAGGAAAAGAGCCTTTAATCACATTCTTTACCATGTGCAATCATAAAATTGTCTAATATCTTCATTTTTTCCACAGACAAAGCTATTACCCTCGAAAACTAAAACTTTTGAAATAGGAAAAGAGCCTTAAATCACATTCTTTACCATGTGCAATCATAAAATAGTGTAATATCTTCATTTTTTCAACATACGTAGCTATTACCCTCGAAAACTAAAACTTTTGAAATAGGAAAAGAGTCTTTAATCACATTCTTTACCATGTGCAATCATAAAATTGTCTAATATCTTTATTTTTTCAACATACGTAGCTATTACCCTCGAAAACTAAAACTTTTGAAATAGGAAAAGAGCCTTTAATCACATTCTTTACCATTTGCAATCATAAAATAGTCTAATATCTTCATTTTTTCAACATACTTAGCTATTACCCTCGAAAACTAAAACTTTTGAAATAGGAAAAGAGCCTTTAATCACATTCTTTACCATGTGCAATCATAAAATTGTCTAATATCTTAATTTTTTCAAAATACGTAACTATTACCCTCGAAAACTAAAACTTTTGAAATAGGAAAAGAGCCTTTAATCACATTCTTTACCATTTGCAATCATAAAATAGTCTAATATCTTCTTTTTTTCAACATACGTAGCTATTACCCTCGAAAACTAAAACTTTTGACATAGGAAAAAAGCCTTTAATCACATTCTTTACCATGTGCAATCATAAAATTGTCTAATATCTTAATTTTTTCAAAATACGTAACTATTACCCTCGAAAACTAAAACTTTTGAAATAGGAAAAGAGCCTTTAATCACATTCTTTACCATTTGCAATCATAAAATAGTCTAATATCTTCATTTTTTCAACATACGTAGCTATTATTCTCAAAAACTAAAACTTTTGACATAGGAAAAGAGCCTTTAATTACATTCTTTACCATTTGCAATCATAAAATAGTCTAATATCTTCATTTTTTCAACATACGTAGCTATTACCCTCGAAAACTAAAACTTTTGAAATAGGAAAAGAGCCTTAAATCACATTCTTTACCATGTGCAATCATAAAATAGTCTAATATCTTCATTTTTTCAACATACTTAGCTAATACCCTCGAAAACTAAAACTTTTGAAATAGGAAAAGAGCCTTTAATCACATTCTTTACCATTTGCAATCATAAAATAGTCTAATATCTTCATTTTTTCAACATACTTAGCTATTACCCTCGAAAACTAAAACTTTTGAAATAGGAAAAGAGCCTTTAATCACATTCTTTACCATTTGCAATGATAAAATAGTCTAATATCTTCATTTTTTCAACATACTTAGCTATTACCCTCAAAAACTAAAGCTTTTGAAATAGGAAAAGAGCCTTTAATCACATGATTTACCATGTGCAATCATAAAATTGTCTAATATCTTCATTTTTTCAACATACGTAGCTATTACCCTCGAAAACTAAAACTTTTGAAATAGGAAAAGACCCTTAAATCACATTCTTTACCATGTGCAATCATAAAATAGTCTAATATCTTCATTTTTTCGATTTACTTAGCTATTACCCTCGAAAACTAAAACTTTTGAAATAGGAAAAGAGCCTTTAATCACATTCTTTACCATTTGCAATCATAAAATAGTCTAATATCTTCATTTTTTCAACATACGTAGCTATTACCCTCGAAAACTAAAACTTTTGAAATAGGAAAAGAGCCTTTAATCACATTCTTTACCATTTGCAATCATAAAATAATCTAATATCTTCATTTCTTCAACATACGTAGCTATTATTCTCGAAAACTAAAACTTTTGACATAGGAAAAGAGCCTTTAATTACATTCTTTACCATTTGCAATCATAAAATTGTCTAATATCTTAATTTTTTCAAAATACGTAACTATTACCCTCGAAAACTAAAACTTTTGAAATAGGAAAAGAGCCTTTAATCACATTCTTTACCATTTGCAATCATAAAATAGTCTAATATCTTCTTTTTTTCAACATACGTAGCTATTACCCTCGAAAACTAAAACTTTTGACATAGGAAAAGACCCTTTAATCACATTGTTTACCTTTTTCAAACATAAAATAGTCTAATATCTTCATTTTTTCCACAGACAAAGCTATTACCCTCGAAAACTAAAACTTTTGAAATAGGAAAAGAGCCTTTAATCACATTCTTTACCATTTGCAATGATAAAATAGTCTAATATCTTCATTTTTTAAACATACGTAGCTATTATTCTCGAAAACTAAAACTTTGTACATAGGAAAAGAGCCTTTAATTACATTCTTTACCATTTGCAATCATAAAATAGTCTAATATCTTCATTTTTTCAACATACGTAGCTATTACCCTCGAAAACTAAAACTTTTGAAATAGGAAAAGAGCCTTTAATCACATTCTTTACCATTTGCAATCATAAAATTGTCTAATATCTTCATTTTTTCCACAGACAAAGCTATTACCCTCGAAAACTAAAACTTTTGACATAGGAAAAGAGCCTTTAATCACATTCTTTACCATGTGCAATCATAAAATAGTCTAATAACTTCATTTTTTCATCATACGTAGCTATTATCCTCGAAAACTAAGCTTTCGAAATAGGAAAAGAGCCTTTAATCACATTCTTTACCATGTGCAATCATAAAATTTTCTAATATCTTCATTTTTTTCCACAGACAAAGCTATTACCCTCGAAACTAAAACTTTTGAAATAGGAAAAGAGCCTTTAATCACATTCTTTACCATTTGCAATCATAAAATAGTCTAATATCTTCATTTTTTCAATATACGTAGCTATTACCCTCGAAAACTAAAACTTTTGAAATAGGAAAAGAGCCTTTAATCACATTCTTTACCATGTGCAATCATAAAATTGTCTAATATCTTATTTTTTCAAAATACGTAACTATTACCCTTGAAAACTTAAGCTTTTGAAATAGGAAAAGAGCCTTTAATCACATTCTTTACCATGTGCAATCATAAAATTGTCTAATATCTTCATTTTTTCCACAGACAAAGCTATTACCCTCGAAAACTAAAACTTTTGAAATAGGAAAAGAGCCTTAAATCACATTCTTTACCATGTGCAATCATAAAATAGTGTAATATCTTCATTTTTTCAACATACGTAGCTATTACCCTCGAAAACTAAAACTTTTGAAATAGGAAAAGAGTCTTTAATCACATTCTTTACCATGTGCAATCATAAAATTGTCTAATATCTTTATTTTTTCAACATACGTAGCTATTACCCTCGAAAACTAAAACTTTTGAAATAGGAAAAGAGCCTTTAATCACATTCTTTACCATTTGCAATCATAAAATAGTCTAATATCTTCATTTTTTCAACATACTTAGCTATTACCCTCGAAAACTAAAACTTTTGAAATAGGAAAAGAGCCTTTAATCACATTCTTTACCATGTGCAATCATAAAATTGTCTAATATCTTAATTTTTTCAAAATACGTAACTATTACCCTCGAAAACTAAAACTTTTGAAATAGGAAAAGAGCCTTTAATCACATTCTTTACCATTTGCAATCATAAAATAGTCTAATATCTTCTTTTTTTCAACATACGTAGCTATTACCCTCGATAACTAAAACTTTTGACATAGGAAAAGAGCCTTTAATCACATTCTTTACCATGTGCAATCATAAAATTGTCTAATATCTTAATTTTTTCAAAATACGTAACTATTACCCTCGAAAACTAAAACTTTTGAAATAGGAAAAGAGCCTTTAATCACATTCTTTACCATTTGCAATCATAAAATAGTCTAATATCTTCATTTTTTCAACATACGTAGCTATTATTCTCAAAAACTAAAACTTTTGACATAGGAAAAGAGCCTTTAATTACATTCTTTACCATTTGCAATCATAAAATAGTCTAATATCTTCATTTTTTCAACATACGTAGCTATTACCCTCGAAAACTAAAACTTTTGAAATAGGAAAAGACCCTTAAATCACATTCTTTACCATGTGCAATCATAAAATAGTCTAATATCTTCATTTTTTCAACATACTTAGCTAATACCCTCGAAAACTAAAACTTTTGAAATAGGAAAAGAGCCTTTAATCACATTCTTTACCATTTGCAATCATAAAATAGTCTAATATCTTCATTTTTTCAACATACTTAGCTATTACCCTCGAAAACTAAAACTTTTGAAATAGGAAAAGAGCCTTTAATCACATTCTTTACCATTTGCAATGATAAAATAGTCTAATATCTTCATTTTTTCAACATACTTAGCTATTACCCTCAAAAACTAAAGCTTTTGAAATAGGAAAAGAGCCTTTAATCACATGATTTACCATGTGCAATCATAAAATTGTCTAATATCTTCATTTTTTCAACATACGTAGCTATTACCCTCGAAAACTAAAACTTTTGAAATAGGAAAAGACCCTTAAATCACATTCTTTACCATGTGCAATCATAAAATAGTCTAATATCTTCATTTTTTCGATTTACTTAGCTATTACCCTCGAAAACTAAAACTTTTGAAATAGGAAAAGAGCCTTTAATCACATTCTTTACCATTTGCAATCATAAAATAGTCTAATATCTTCATTTTTTCAACATACGTAGCTATTACCCTCGAAAACTAAAACTTTTGAAATAGGAAAAGAGCCTTTAATCACATTCTTTACCATTTGCAATCATAAAATAATCTAATATCTTCATTTTTTCAACATACGTAGCTATTATTCTCGAAAACTAAAACTTTTGACATAGGAAGAGAGCCTTTAATTACATTCTTTACCATTTGCAATCATAAAATTGTCTAATATCTTAATTTTTTCAAAATACGTAACTATTACCCTCGAAAACTAAAACTTTTGAAATAGGAAAAGAGCCTTTAATCACATTCTTTACCATTTGCAATCATAAAATAGTCTAATATCTTCTTTTTTTCAACATACGTAGCTATTACCCTCGAAAACTAAAACTTTTGACATAGGAAAAGACCCTTTAATCACATTGTTTACCTTTTTCAAACATAAAATAGTCTAATATCTTCATTTTTTCCACAGACAAAGCTATTACCCTCGAAAACTAAAACTTTTGAAATAGGAAAAGAGCCTTTAATCACATTCTTTACCATTTGCAATGATAAAATAGTCTAATATCTTCATTTTTTAAACATACGTAGCTATTATTCTCGAAAACTAAAATTTTGTACATAGGAAAAGAGCCTTTAATTACATTCTTTACCATTTGCAATCATAAAATAGTCTAATATCTTCATTTTTTCAACATACGTAGCTATTACCCTCGAAAACTAGAACTTTTGAAACAGGAAAAGAGCCTTTAATCACATTCTTTACCATGTGCAATCATAAAATTGTCTAATATCTTCAATTTTTTCCACAGACAAAGCTATTACCCTCGAAAACTAAAACTTTTGACATAGGAAAAGAGCCTTTAATCACATTCTTTACCATGTGCAATCATAAAATAGTCTAATAACTTCATTTTTTCATCATACGTAGCTATTATCCTCGAAAACTTAAGCTTTCGAAATAGGAAAAGAGCCTTTAATCACATTCTTTACCATGTGCAATCATAAAATTGTCTAATATCTTCATTTTTTTCCACAGACAAAGCTATTACCCTCGAAACTAAAACTTTTGAAATAGGAAAAGAGCCTTTAATCACATTCTTTACCATTTGCAATCATAAAATAGTCTAATATCTTCATTTTTTCAATATACGTAGCTATTACCCTCGAAAACTAAAACTTTTGAAATAGGAAAAGAGCCTTTAATCACATTCTTTACCATGTGCAATCATAAAATTGTCTAATATCTTATTTTTTCAAAATACGTAACTATTACCCTCGAAAACTAAAACTTTTGAAATAGGAAAAGAGCCTTTAATCACATTCTTTACCATTTGCAATCATAAAATAGTCTAATATCTTTTTTTTTTCAACATACGTAGCTATTACCCACGAAAACTAAAACTTTTGACATAGGAAAAGAGCCTTTAATCACATTCTTTACCATGTGCAATCATAAAATTGTCTAATATCTTAATTTTTTCAAAATACGTAGCTATTACCCTCGAAAACTAAAACTTTTGACATAGGAAAAGAGCCTTTAATCACATTCTTTACCATTTGCAATGATAAAATAGTCTAATATCTTCATTTTTCAACATACGTAGCTATTATTCTCGAAAACAAAAACTTTTGACATAGGAAAAGAGCCTTTAATTACATTCTTTACCATTTGCAATCATAAAATAGTCTAATATCTTCATTTTTTCACATACGTAGCTATTACCCTCGAAAACTAAAACTTTTGAAATAGGAAAAGAGCCTTAAATCACATTCTTTACCATGTGCAATCATAAAATAGTCTAATATCTTCATTTTTTCAACATACTTAGCTATTACCCTCGAAAACTAAAACTTTTGACATAGGAAAAGAGCCTTTAATCTTATTCTTTACCATGTGCAATCATAAAATAGTCTAATAACTTCATTTTTTCAACATACGTAGCTATTACCCTCGAAAACTTAAGCTTTTGAAATAGGAAAAGAGCCTTTAATCACATTCTTTACCATGTGCAATCATAAAATTGTCTAATATCTTCATTTTTTCCACAGACAAAGCTATTACCCTCGAAAACTAAAACTTTTGAAATAGGAAAAGAGCCTTAAATCACATTCTTTACCATGTGCAATCATAAAATAGTGTAATATCTTCATTTTTTCAACATACGTAGCTATTACCCTCGAAAACTAAAACTTTTGAAATAGGAAAAGAGCCTTTAATCACATTCTTTACCATGTGTAATCATAAAATTGTCTAATATCTTCATTTTTTCAACATACGTAGATATTACCCTCGAAAACTAAAACTTTTGACATAGGAAAAGAGCTTTTAATCACATTCTTTACCATGTGCAATCATAAAATTGTCTAATATCTTCATTTTGTCAACATACGTAGCTATTACCCTCGAAAACTAAAACTTTTGAAATAGGAAAAGAGCCTTTAATCCCATTCTTTACCATTTGCAATCATAAAATTGTCTAATATCTTCATTTTTTCCACAGACAAAGCTATTACCCTCGAAAACTAAAACTTTTGAAATAGGAAAAGAGCCTTAAATCACATTCTTTACCATGTGCAATCATAAAATAG
>NW_027067568.1:0-10268 GCF_032884065.1 Artemia franciscana
GGGGATACAGGGAATATAAATGACGACCGGGAACCTCAAAGAGAAATTACAGACTGGGACACCGGGACACAGGGAATATAAATGACGACCGGGACACAGTGACACAACTACAAAGGGGACGACCGGGGTACAGGGAAGATATATAAATGACGACCGGGATACAGGGATTGTTCGAAGAGAAATTACAGACCGGGACACCGGGAAACAAATGATGACCGGGATGCTGGGACACAGGGAATATAAATGACGACCTCGACACTCAAAGAGAAAGTACAGACTGGGACACCGGGACACAAATGACGACCGGAATACTGGGAATATAAATGACGACCAGGACACAGGGACAAAACTACAAGGGGGGTGCCAGGGGGCACAGGGGGATATATAAATGACGACGGGGACACAGGGAATGTTTGATTTGCAATCAGCATCAACAAAGCTAAAGGGCAATCATTAGAATAATCAGGTATAGATCTGAATACGGATTGCTTTTCCCATGGACAATATTATGTTGCATGTTCAAGAGTTAGGTAAACCTAACAATCTATTTATATGCACAAACAATAGGACATGGAAGAATGTTGTATATTCTTAAGTTTTACGTAGTTAAATTGGACAGCGAAGAATGTTGTATATTCGCAAGTTTTATGTAGTTCAAAAAATATATATATTTATATCTATCTCAATTCACAGGTGGGACACAGGGACACAACTACAATGGCAGGTAACTAATATGGCGTGTAACGACTTACGCGCGCGGGGGGCTTGGGGGCGCGATGCCCCCCAAGCCCCCCCCCCCAACAGCTATATATCTATATATATAAAAATAAGTTATCTGTGTGTCTGTCGAGTGACTTCAGGTGTATCGACTGACGTCATTGTAAGGATTGAGCTGTATGCGTCATGAAATTGTTTGTCGACTAACGTCATGTTTGTCAACTGATGAAATTACAGACCGGGACACAAATGACGACCGGGACACGGGGATAAAGGGAATATAAATGACGACCGGGAACCTCAAAGAGAAATTACAGACTGGGACACCGGGACACAGGGAATATAAATGACGACCGAGACACAGTGACACAACTACAAAGGGGACGACGGGGGTACAGGGAAGATATATAAATGACGACCGGGACACAGGGATTGTTGGAAGAGAAATTACAGACCGGGACACCGGGAAACAAATGACGACCGGGATGCTGGGACACAGGGAATATAAATGACGACCTCGACACTCAAAGAGAAAGTACAGACTGGGACACCGGGACACAAATGACGACCGGAATACTGGGAATATAAATGACGACCAGGACACAGGGACACAACTACAAGGGAGTGCCAGGGGGCACAGGGGGATATATAAATGACGACGGGGACACAGGGAATGTTTGATTAGCAATCAGCATCAACAAAGCTAAAGGGCAATCATTAGAATAATCAGGTATAGATCTGAATATGGATTGCTTTTCCCATGGACAATTTTATGTTGCAGGTTCAAGAGTTAGGTAAACCTAACAATCTATTTATATGCACAAACAATAGGACATGGAAGAATGTTGTATATTCTTAAGTTTTACGTAGTTAAATTGGACAGCGAAGAATGTTGTATATTCGCAAGTTTTATGTAGTTCAAAAAATATATATATTTATATCTATCTCAATTCACAGGTGGGACACAGGGATACAACTACAATGGCAGGTAACTAATATGGCGTGTAACGACTTACGTGCGCGGGGGGCTTGGGGGCGCGATGCCCCCCCAAGCCCCCCCCCCCCCAACAGCTATATATCTATATATATAAAAATAAGTTGTCTGTGTGTCTGTCGAGTGACTTCAGGTGTGTCGACTGACGTCATTGTAAGGATTGAGCTGTATGCGTCATGAAATTGTTTGTCGATTGACGTCATGTTTGTCAACTGATGAAATTACAGACCGGGACACAAATGACGACCGGGACACGGGGATACAGGGAATATAAATAACGACCGGGAACCTCAAAGAGAAATTACAGACTGGGACACAGGGAATATAAATGACGACCGGGACACAGTGACACAACTACAAAGGGGACGACGGGGGTACAGGGAAGATATATAAATGACGAAATATAAATGGAAAATATAAATATAATATAATGACGACCGGAATATAAATGACGACCTCGACACTCAAAGACAAATTACAGACTGGGACACCGGGACACAGGGAATATAAATGACGACCGGGACACAGTGACACAACTACAAAGGGGACGACGGGGGTACAGGGAAGATATATAAATGACGACCGGGACACAGGGATTGTTCGAAGAGAAATTACAGACCGGGACACCGGAAAACAAATGACGACCGGGATGCTGGGACACAGGGAATATAAATGACGACCTCGACACTCAAAGAGAAAGTACAGACTGGGACACCGGGACACAAATGACGACCGGAATACTGGGAATATAAATGACGACCAGGACACAGGGACACAACTACAAGGGGGATGCCGGGGGGCACGGGGGGATATATAAATGACGACGGGGACACAGGGAATGTTTGATTAGCAATCAGCATCAACAAAGCTAAAGGGCAATCATTAGAATAATCAGGTATAGATCTAAATACGGATTGCTTTTCCCATGGACAATTTTATGTTGCATGTTCAAGAGTTAGGTAAACCTAACAATCTATTTATATGCACAAACAATAGGACATGGAAGAATGTTGTATATTCTTAAGTTTTACGTAGTTAGATTGGACAGCGAAGAATGTTGTATATTCGCAAGTTTTATGTAGTTCAAAAAATATATATATTTATATCTATCTCAATTCACAGGTGGGACACAGGGACACAACTACAATGGCAGGTAACTAATATGGCGAGTAACGACTTACGCGCGCGGGGCGCTTGGGGGCGCGATGCCCCCCCCCCCAAGCCCCCCCCCCCCAACAGCTATATATCTATATATATAAAAATAAGTTGTCTGTGTGTCTGTCGAGTGACTTCAGGTGTGTCGACTGACGTCATTGTAAGGATTGAGCTGTATGCGTCATGAAATTGTTTGTCGACTGACGTCATGTTTGTCAACTGATGAAATTACAGACCGGGACACAAATGACGACCGGGACACGGGGATACAGGGAATATAAATGACGACCGGGAACCTCAAAGAAAAATTACAGACTGGGACACCGGGACACAGGGAATATAAATGACGACCGGGACACAGTGACACAACTACAAAGGGGACGACGGGGGTACAGGGAAGATATATAAATGACGACCGGGAAACAGGGATTGTTCGAAGAGAAATTATAGACCGGGACACCGGGAAACAAATGACGACCGGGATGCTGGGATACAGGGAATATAAATGACGACCTCGACACTCAAAGAGAAAGTACAGACTGGGACACCGGGACACAAATGACGACCGGAATACTGGGAATATAAATGACGACCAGGACACAGGGACACAACTACAAGGGGGGTGCCAAGGGGCACAGGGGGATATATAAATGACGACGGGGACACAGGGAATGTTTGATTAGCAATCAGCATCAACAAAGCTAAAGGGCAATCATTAGAATAATCAGGTATAGATCTGAATACGGATTGCTTTTCCCATGGACAATTTTATGTTGCATGTTCAAGAGTTAGGTAAACCTAACAATCTATTTATATGCACAAACAATAGGACATGGAAGAATATTGTATATTCTTAAGTTTTACGTAGTTAAATTGGATAGCGAAGAATGTTGTATATTCGCAAGTTTTATGTAGTTCAAAAAATATATATATTTATATCTATCTCAATTCACAGGTGGGACACAGGGACACAACTACAATGGCAGGTAACTAATATGGCGTGTAACGACTTACGCGCGCGGGGGGCTTGGGGGCGCGATGCCCCCCCAAGCCCCCCCCCCCCCCCCAACAGCTATATATCTATATATATAAAAATAAGTTGTCTGTGTGTCTGTCGAGTGACTTCAGGTGTGTCGACTGACGTCATTGTAAGGATTGAGCTGTATGCGTCATGAAATTGTTTGTCGACTGACGTCATGTTTGTCAACTGATGAAATTACAGACCGGGACACAAATGACGACCGGGACACGGGGATACAGGGAATATAAATGACGATCGGGAACCTCAAAGAGAAATTACAGACTGGGACACCGGGACACAGGGAATATAAATGACGACCGGGACACAGTGACACAACTACAAAGGGGACGACGGGGGTACAGGGAAGATATATAAATGACGACCGGGACACAAGGATTGTTCGAAGAGAAATTACAGACCGGGACACCGGGAAACAAATGACGACCGGGATGCTGGGACACAGGGAATATAAATGACGACCTCGACACTCAAAGAGAAAGTACAGACTGGGACACCGGGACACAAATGACGACCGGAATACTGGGAATATAAATGACGACCAGGACACAGGGACACAACTACAAGGGGGGTGCCAGAGGGCACAGGGGGATATATAAATGACGACGGGGACACAGGGAATGTTTGATTAGCAATCAGCATCAACAAAGCTAAAGGGCGATCATTAGAATAATCAGGTATAGATCTGAATACGGATTGTTTTTCCCATGGACAATTTTATGTTGCATGTTCAAGAGTTAGGTAAACCTAACAATCTATTGATATGCACAAACAATAGGACATGGAAGAATGTTGTATATTCTTAAGTTTTACGTAGTTAAATTGGACAGCGAAGAATGTTGTATATTCGCAAGTTTTATGTAGTTCAAAAAATATATATATTTATATCTATCTCAATTCACAGGTGGGACACAAGGACACAACTACAATGGCAGGTAACTAATATGGCGTGTAACGACTTACGCGCGCCGGGGGCTTGGGGGCTCGATGCCCCCCCAAGCCCCCCCCCCAACAGCTATATATCTATATATATAAAAATAAGTTGTCTGTGTGTCTGTCGAGTGACTTCAGGAGTGTCGACTGACGTCATTGTAAGGATTGAGCTGTATGCGTCATGAAATTGTTTGTCGACTGACGTCATGTTTGTCAACTGATGAAATTACAGACCGGGACACAAATGACGACCGGGACACGGGGATACAGGGAATATAAATGACGACCGGGAACCTCAAAGAGAAATTACAGACTGGGACACCGGGACACGGTGACACAACTACAAAGGGGACGACGGGGGTACAGGGAAGATATATAATTGACGACCGGGATACAGGGACACAACTACAAGGGGGGTGCCAGGGGGAACAGGGGGATATATAAATTACGACGGGACACAGGGAATGTTTGATTAGTAATCAGCATCAACAAAGCTAAAGGGCAATCATTAGAATAATCAGGTATAGATCTGAAAAGGGATTGCTTTTCCCATGGACAATTTTATGTTTCATGTTCAAGTGTTAGGTAAACCTAACAATCTATTTATATGCACAAACAATAGGACATGGAAGAATGTTGTATATTCTTAAGTTTTACGTAGTTAAATTGGACAGCGAAGAATGTTGTATATTCGCAAGTTTTATATAGTTCAAAAAATATATATATTTATATCTATCTCAATTCACAGGTGGGACACAGGGACACAACTACAATGGCAGGTAACTAATATGGCGTGTAACGACTTACGCGTGCGGGGGCCTGGGGGGCGCGATGCCCCCCCAAGCCCCCCCCCCCAACAGCTATATATCTATATATATAAAAATAAGTTGTCTGTGTGTCTGTCGAGTGACTTCAGGTGTGTCGACTGACGTCATACTAAGGATTGAGCTGTATGCGTCATGAAATTGTTTGTCGACTGACGTCATGTTTGTCAACTGATGAAATTACAGACCGGGACACAAATGACGACCGGGACACGGGGATACAGGGAATATAAATGACGAC
This sequence comes from Artemia franciscana, assembly GCF_032884065.1. NCBI lineage: Eukaryota > Metazoa > Arthropoda > Branchiopoda > Anostraca > Artemiidae > Artemia > Artemia franciscana. Next base: position 5,904 of record NW_027067568.1, read on the forward strand.
GGGGAACCTCAAAGAGAAATTACAGACTGGGACACCGGGACACAGGGAATATAAATGACGACCGGGACACAGTGACACAACTACAAAGGGGACGACGGGGGTACAGGGAAGATATATAAATGACGACCGGAACACAGGGATTGTTCGAAGAGAAATTACAGACCGGGACACCGGGAAACAAATGACGACCAGGATGCTGGGACACAGGGAATATAAATGACGACCTCGACACTCAAAGAGAAAGTACAGACTGGGACACCGGGACACAAATGACGACCGGAATACTGGGAATATAAATGACGACCAGGACACAGGGACACAACTACAAGGGGGGATGCCAGGGGGCACAGGGGGATATATAAATGACGACGGGGACACAGGGAATGTTTGATTAGCAATCAGCATCAACAAAGCTAAAGAGCAATCATTAGAATAATCAGGTATAGATCTGAATACGGATTGCTTTTCCCATGGACAATTTTATGTTGCATATTCAAGAGTTAGGTAAACCTAACAATCTATTTATATGCACAAACAATAGGATATGGAAGAATGTTGTATATTCTTAAGTTTTACGTAGTTAAATTGGACAGCGAAGAATGTTGTATATTCGCAAGTTTTATGTAGTTCAAAAGATATATATATTTATATCTATCTCAATTCACAGGTGGGACACAGAGACACAACTACAATGGCAGGTAACTAATATGGCGTGTAACGACTTACGCGCGCGGGGGGCTTGGGGCGCGACGCCCCCCCCCCCAAGCCCCCCCCCCCAACAGCTATATATATATATATATATATATATATAAATAAGTTGTCTGTGTGTCTGTTGAGTGACTTCAGGTGTGTCGACTGACGTCATTGTAAGGATTGAGCTGTATGCGTCATGAAATTGTTTGTCGACTGACGTCATGTTTGTCAACTGATGAAATTACAGACCGGGACACAAATGACGACCGGGACACGGGGATACAGGGAATATAAATGACGACCGGGAACCTCAAAGAGAAATTACAGACTGGGACACCGGGACACAGGGAATATAAATGACGACCGGGACACAGTGACACAACTACAAAGTTGACGACGGGGTACAGGGAAGATATATAAATGACGACCGGGACACAAGGATTGTTCGAAGAGAAATTACAGACCGGGACACCGGGAAACAAATGACGACCGGGATGCTGGGACACAGGGAATATAAATGACGACCTCGACACTCAAAGAGAAAGTACAGACTTGGACACCGGGACACAAATGACGACCGGAATACTGGGAATATAAATGACGAAAGAATGGTAAAGAATGTGATTAAAGGCTCTTTTCCTATGTCAAAAGTTTTAGTTTTCGAGGGTAATAGCTTTGTCTTTGGAAAAAATGAACATATTAGACTATTCTATGATTGCAAATGGTAAAGAATGTGATTAAAGGCTCTTTTCCGATTACAAAAGTTTTAGTTTTCGAGGAAAATAGCTACGTATATTGGAAAAATGAAGATATTAGACTATTTTATGATTACAAATGGTAAAGAATGTGATTAAAGGCTCTTTTCCCATTTCAAAAGTTTTAGTTTTCGAGGGTAGTAGCTAGGTCTGTGGAAAAAATGAAGATATTAGACTATTTTATGATTGCACATGGTAAAGAATGTGATTAAAGGCTCTTTTCATATTTCAAAAGTTTTAGTTTTCGAGGGTAATAGCTACGTATGTTGAAAAAATGAAGATATTAGACTATTTTATGATTGCAAATGGTAAAGAATGTGATTAAAGGCTCTTTTCCTATGTCAAAAGTTTTAATTTTCGAGGGTAATAGCTACGTATGTTGAAAAATGAAGATATTAAACTATTTTATGTTTGCACATGGTAAAGAATGTGATTTAAGGCTCTTTTCCTATGTCAAAAGTTTTAGCTTTCGAGGGTAATAGCTACGTATGTTGAAAAAAATGAAGATATTAGACTATTTTATGATTGCAAATGGTAAAGAATGTGATTAAAGGCTCTTTTCCTATGTCAAAAGTTTTAGTTTTTGAGGATAATAGCTACGTATGTTGAAAAAATGAAGATATTAGACTATTTTATGTTTGCACATGGTAAAGAATGTGATTAAAGGCTCTTTTCCTATTCAAAAGTTTTAGTTTTCGAGGGTAATAGCTAGGTAAGTTGAAAAAATGAAGATATTAGACTATTTTATGATTGCAGATGGTAAAGAATGTGATTAAAGGCTCTTTTCCTATGTCAAAAGTTTTAGTTTTTGAGGGTAATAGCTACGTATGTTGAAAAAATGAAGATATTAGACTATTTTATGATTGCACATGGTAAAGAATGTGATTAAAGGCTCTTATCCTATTTCAAAAGTTTTAGTTTTCGAGGGTAATAGCTTTGTCTGTGGAAAAAATGAAGATATTAGACAATTTTATGATTGCACATGGTAAAGAATGTGATTTAAGGCTCTTTTCCTATTTCAAAAGTTTTAGTTTTCGAGGGTAATAGCTACGTTTGTTGAAAAAATGAATATATTAGACTATTTTATGATTGCAAATGGTAAAGAATGTGATTAAAGGCTCTTTTCCTATGTCAAAAGTTTTAGTTTTCGAGGGTAATAGCTACGTATGTTGAAAAAATGAAGATATTAGACTAGTTTATGATTGCAAATGGTAAAGAATGTGATTAAAGCCTATTTTCCTATGTCAAAAGTTTTAGTTTTCGAGGGTAATAGCTACGTATGTTGAAAAATTAAGAGTTGTTGAAAATATGTTGAAAAAAAAAAATTCCTATTTCAAAAGTTTTAATTTTCGAGGGTAATAGCTACGAATGTTGAAAAAATGAAGATATTAGACTATTTTATGATTGCAAATGGTAAAGAATGTGATTAAAGGCTCTTTTCCTATGTCAAAAGTTTTACTTTTCGAGGGTAATAGCTACGTATGTTGAAAAAATGAAGATATTAGACTATTTTATGATTGCAAATGGTAAAGAATGTGATTAAAGGCTCTTTTCCTATTTCAAAAGTTTTAGTTTTCGAGGGTAATAGCTTTGTCTGTGGAAAAAATAATTGCAAATGGTAAAGAATGTGATTAAAGGCTCTTTTCCTATGTCAAAAGTTTTAGTTTTCGAGGGTAATAGCTACGTATGTTGAAAAAATGAAGATATTAGACTATTTTATGATTGCACATGGTAAAGAATGTGATTAAAGGCTCTTTTCCTATGTCAAAAGTTTTAGTTTTCGAGGGTAATAGCTACGTATGTTGAAAAAATAAGATATTAGACTATTTTATGATTGCAAATGGTAAAGAATGTGATTAAAGGCTCTTTTCCTATTTCAAAAGTTTTAGTTTTCGAGGGTAATAGCTACGTATGTTGAAAAAATGAAGATATTAGACTATTTTATGATTGCGAATGGTAAATAATGTGATTAAAGGCTCTTTTCCTATTTCAAAAGTTTTAGTTTTCGAGGGTAATAGCTATGTCTGTGGAAAAAATGAAGATATTAGACTATTTTATGATTGCAAATGGTAAAGAATTTGATTGAAGGCTCTTTTCCTATGTCAAAAGTTTTAGTTTTCGAGGGTAATAGCTACGTATTTTGAAAAAAATGAAGATATTAGACAATTTTATGATTGCAAATGGTAAAGAATGTGATTAAAGGCTCTTTTCCTATGTCAAAAGTTTTAGTTTTTGAGGGTAATAGCTACGTATGTTGAAAAAAATGAAGATATTAGACTATTTTGTGATTGCAAATGGTAAAGAATGTGATTAAAGGCTAATTTCCTATGTCAAAAGTTTTAGTTTTCGAGGGTAATAGCTACGCATGTTGAAAAAATGAAGATATTAGACTATTTTATGTTTGCACATGGTAAAGAATGTGATTAAAGGCTCTTTTCCTATTTCAAAAGTTTTAGTTTTCGAGGGTAATAGCTACGTATGTTGAAAAAATGAAGATATTAGACTATTTTATGATTGTAAAGGGTAAAGAATGTGATTAAAGGCTCTTTTCCTATGTCAAAAGTTTTAGTTTTCGAGGGTAATAGCTACGTATGTTGAAAAAATGAAGATATTAGACTATTTTATGATTGCAAATGGTAAAGAATGTGATTAAAGGCTCTTTTCCTATTTCAAAAGTTTTAGTTTTCGAGGGTAATAGCTACGTATGTTGGAAAAATGAAGATATTAGACTATTTTATGATTGCACATGGTAAAGAATGTGCTTAAAGGCTCTTTTCCTATTTCAAAAGTTTTAGTTTTCGAGGGTAATAGCTTTGTCTGTGGAAAAAATGAAGATATTAGACAATTTTATGATTGCACATGGTAAAGAATGTGATTAAAGGCTCTTTTCCTATTTCAAAAGTTTTAGTTTTCGAGG
>NW_027067569.1:0-11759 GCF_032884065.1 Artemia franciscana
CGAAAACTAAAACTTTTGACAAAGGAAAAGAGCCTTTAATCACATTCTTTACCATTGGCAATCATAAAATAGTATAATATCTTCATTTTTTCAACATACGTAGCTATTACCCTCGAAAACTAAAACTTTTGACATAGGAAAAGAGCCTTTAATCACATTCTTTACCATTTGCAATCATAAAATAGTCTAATATCTTCATTTTTTTCCACAGACAGCTATTACCCTCAAAAACTAAAACTTTTGAAATAGGAAAAGAGCCTTTAATCACATTCTTTACCATTTGCAATCATAAAATAGTCTAGTATCTTCATTTTTTCAACATACGTAGCTATTACCCTCGAAAACTAAAACTTTTGAAATAGGAAAAGAGCCTTTAATCACATTCTTTACCATGTGCAATCATAAAATTGTCTAATATCTTCATTTTTTCAACATACGTAGCTATTACCCTCGAAAACTAAAACTTTTGAAATAGGAAAAGAGCCTTTAATCACATTCTTTACCATTTGCAATCATAAAATAGTCTAATATCTTCATTTTTTCAACATACGTAGCTATTACCCTCGAAAACTAAAACTTTTGAAATAGGAAAAGAGCCTTTAATCACATTCTTTACCATTGCAATCATAAAATAGTCTAATATCTTCATTTTTTCAACATACGTAGCTATTACCCTCGAAAACTAAAACTTTTGAAATAGGAAAAGAGCCTTTAATCACATTCTTTACCATGTGCAATCATAAAATTGTCTAATATCTTCATTTTTTCAACCTACGTAGCTATTACCCTCGAAAACTAAAACTTTTGAAATAGGAAAAGAGCCTTTAATCACATTCTTTACCATGTGCAATCATAAAATAGTCTAATATCTTCATTTTTTCAACATACGTAGCTATTACCCTCGAAAACTAAAACTTTTGAAATAGGAAAAGAGCCTTTAATCACATTCTTTACCATTTGCAATCATAAAATAGTCTAATATCTTCATTTTTTCAACATACGTAGCTATTACCCTCGAAAACTAAAACTTTTGAAATAGGAAAAGAGCCTTTAATCACATTCTTTACCATTTGCAATCATAAAATAGTCTAATATCTTCATTTTTTCAACATACGTAGCTATTACCCTCGAAAACTAAAACTTTTGAAATAGGAAAAGAGCCTTTAATCACATTCTTTACCATGTGCAATCATAAAATTGTCTAATATCTTCATTTTTTCACATACAGCTATTACCCTCGAAAACTAAAACTTTTGAAATAGGAAAAGAGCCTTTAATCACATTCTTTACCATTTGCAATCATAAAATAGTCTAATATCTTCATTTTTTCAACATACGTAGCTATTACCCTCGAAAACTAAAACTTTTGAAAAGGAAAAGAGCCTTTAATCACATTCTTTACCATTGCAATCATAAAATAGTCTAATATCTTCATTTTTTCAACATACGTAGCTATTACCCTCGAAAACTAAAACTTTTGACATAGGAAAAGAGCCTTTAATCACATTCTTTACCATTTGCAATCATAAAATAGTCTAATATCTTCATTTTTTCCACAGACAAAGCTATTACCCTCAAAAACTAAAACTTTTGAAATAGAAAAGGAGCCTTTAATCACATTCTTTACCATTTGCAATCATAAAATAGTCTAATATCTTCATTTTTTCAACATACGTAGCTATTACCCTCGAAAACTAAAACTTTTGACATAGGAAAAGAGCCTTTAATCACATTCTTTACCATTGGCAATCATAAAATAGTCTAATATCTTCATTTTTTCAACATACGTAGCTATTACCCTCGAAAACTAAAACTTTTGACATAGGAAAAGAGCCTTTAATCACATTCTTTACCATTTGCAATCATAAAATAGTCTAATATCTTCTTTTTTTCAACATACGTAGCTATTACCCTCGAAAACTAAAACTTTTGAAATAGGAAAAGAGCCTTTAATCACATTCTTTACCATTTGCAATCATAAAATAGTCTAATATCTTCATTTTTTCAACATACGTCGCTATTACCCTCGAAAACTAAAACTTTTGAAATAGGAAAAGAGCCTTTAATCACATTCGTTACCATGTGCAATCATAAAATTGTCTAATATCTTCATTTTTTCAACCTACGTAGCTATTACCCTCGAAAACTAAAACTTTTGAAATAGGAAAAGAGCCTTTAATCACATTCTTTACCATGTGCAATCATAAAATTGTCTAATATCTTCATTTTTTCAACCTACGTAGCTATTACCCTCGAAAACTAAAACTTTTGAAATAGGAAAAGAGCCTTTAATCACATTTTTTACCATTTGCAATCATAAAATAGTCTAATATCTTCATTTTTTCAACATACGTAGCTATTACCCTCGAAAACTAAAACTTTAGACATAGGAAAAGAGCCTTTAATCACATTCTTTACCATTTGCAATCATAAAATAGTCTAATATCTTCATTTTTTCAACATACGTAGCTATTACCCTCGAAAACTAAAACTTTTGAAATAGGAAAAGAGCCTTTAATCACATTCTTTACCATTTGCAATCATAAAATAGTCTAATATCTTCATTTTTTCAACATACGTAGCTATTACCCTCGAAAACTAAAACTTTTGAAATAGGAAAAGAGCCTTTAATCACATTCTTTACCATTTGCAATCATAAAATAGTCTAATATCTTCATTTTTTCAACATACGTAGCTATTACCCTCGAAAACTAAAACTTTTGAAATAGGAAAAGAGCCTTTAATCACATTCTTTACCATGTGCAATCATAAAATTGTCTAATATCTTCATTTTTTCTACAGACATAGCTATTACCCTCGAAAACTAAAACTTTTGAAATAGGAAAAGAGCCTTTAATCACATTCTTTACCATTTGCAATCATAAAATAGTCTAATATCTTCATTTTTTCAACATACGTAGCTATTACCCTCGAAAACTAAAACTTTAGAAATAGGAAAAGAGCCTTTAATCACATTCTTTACCATTTGCAATCATAAAATAGTCTAATATCTTCATTTTTTCAACATACGTAGCTATTACCCTCGAAAACTAAAACTTTTGAAATAGGAAAAGAGCCTTTAATCACATTCTTTACCATGTGCAATCATAAAATTGTCTAATATCTTCATTTTTTCCACAGACAAAGCTATTACCCTCGAAAACTAAAACTTTTGAAATAGGAAAAGAGCCTTTAATCACATTCTTTACCATTTGCAATCATAAAATAGTGTAATATCTTCATTTTTTCAACATACGTAGCTATTACCCTCGAAAACTAAAACTTTTGACATAGGAAAAGAGCCTTTAATCACATTCTTTACCATTGCAATCATAAAATAGTCTAATATCTTCATTTTTTCAACATACGTAGCTATTACCCTCGAAAACTAAAACTTTTGACATAGGAAAAGAGCCTTTAATCACATTCTTTACCATTGCAATCATAAAATAGTCTAATATCTTCATTTTTTCAACATACGTAGCTATTACCCTCGAAAACTAAAACTTTTGACATAGGAAAAGAGCCTTTAATCACATTCTTTACCATTTGCAATCATAAAATAGTCTAATATCTTCATTTTTTCAACATACGTAGCTATTACCCTCGAAAACTAAAACTTTTGAAATAGGAAAAGAGCCTTTAATCACATTCTTTACCATGTGCAATCATAAAATAGTCTAATATCTTCATTTTTTCAACATACGTAGCTATTACCCTCGAAAACTAAAACTTTTGAAATAGGAAAAGAGCCTTTAATCACATTCTTTACCATGTGCAATCATAAAATAGTCTAATATCTTCATTTTTTCAACATACGTAGCTATTACCCTCGAAAACTAAAACTTTTGAAATAGGAAAAGAGCCTTTAATCACATTCTTTACCATGTGCAATCATAAAATTGTCTAATATCTTCATTTTTTCAACATACGTAGCTATTACCCTCGAAAACTAAAACTTTTGAAATAGGAAAAGAGCCTTTAATCACATTCTTTACCATGTGCAATCATAAAATAGTCTAATATCTTCATTTTTTCAACATACGTAGCTATTACCCTCGAAAACTAAAACTTTTGAAATAGGAAAAGAGCCTTTAATCACATTCTTTACCGTTTGCAATCATAAAATAGTCTAATATCTTCATTTTTTCAACATACGTAGCTATTACCCTCGAAAACTAAAACTTTTGAAATAGGAAAAGAGCCTTTAATCACATTCTTTACCATTTGCAATCATAAAATAGTCTAATATCTTCATTTTTTCAACATACGTAGCTATTACCCTCGAAAACTAAAACTTTTGAAATAGGAAAAGAGCCTTTAATCACATTCTTTACCATTTGCAATCATAAAATAGTCTAATATCTTCATTTTTTCAACATACGTAGCTATTACCCTCGAAAACTAAAACTTTTGAAATAGGAAAAGAGCCTTTAATCACATTCTTTACCATTTGCAATCATAAAATAGTCTAATATCTTCATTTTTTCAACATACGTAGCTATTACCCTCGAAAACTAAAACTTTTGAAATAGGAAAAGAGCCTTTAATCACATTCTTTACCATGTGCAATCATAAAATAGTCTAATATCTTCATTTTTTCAACATACGTAGCTATTACCCTCGAAAACTAAAACTTTTGACATGGGAACAGAGCCTTTAATCACATTCTTTACCATTTGCGATCATAAAATTGTCTAATATCTTCATTTTTCAACATACGTAGCTATTACCCTTGAAAACTAAAACTATTGACATAGGAAAAGAGCCTTTAATCACTAAAACTTTTGAAATAGGAAAAGAGCCTTTAATCACATTCTTTACCATGTGCAATCATAAAATAATCTAATATCTTCATTTTTTCACAGACAAAGCTATTACCCTCGAAAACTAAAACTTTTGAAATAGGAAAAGAGCCTTTAATCACATTCTTTACCATTTGCAATCATAAAATTGTCTAATATCTTCATTTTTCCCACAGACAAAGCATAAATAGTCTGATATCTTCATTTTTTCAACATACGTAGCTATTACCCTCGAAAACTAAAACTTTTGAAATAGGAAAAGAGCCTTTAATCACATTCTTTACCATTTGCAATCATAAAATTGTCTAATATCTTCATTTTTTCCAAGACAAAGCTATTACCCTCGAAAACTAAAACTTTTGAAATAGGAAAAGAGCCTTTAATCACATTCTTTACCATTTGCAATCATAAAATAGTCTAATATCTTCATTTTTTTAACATACGTAGCTATTACCCTCGAAAACTAAAACTTTTGAAATAGAAAAGAGCCTTTAATCACATTCTTTACCATTTGCAATCATAAAATAGTCTAATATCTTCATTTTTTCAACATACGTAGCTATTACCCTCGAAAACTAAAACTTTTGAAATAGGAAAAGAGCCTTTAATCACATTCTTTACCATGTACAATCATAAAATAGTCTAATATCTTCATTTTTTCGACAGACAAAGCTCTTACCCTCGAAAACTAAAACTTTTGAAATAGGAAAAGAGCCTTTAATCACATTCTTTACCATGTGCAATCATAAAATAGTCTAATATCTTCATTTTTTCAACATACGTAGCTATTACCCTCGAAAACTAAAACTTTTGACATAGGAAAAGAGCCTTTAATCACATTCTTTACCATTTGCAATCATAAAATTGTCTAATATCTTCATTTTTCCCACAGACAAAGCTATTACCCTCGAAAACTAAAACTTTTGAAATAGGAAAAGAGCCTTTAATCACATTCTTTACCATTTGCAATCATAAAATAGTCTAATATCTTCATTTTTTCAACATACGTAGCTATTACCCTCGAAAACTAAAACTTTTGACATAGGAAAAGAGCCTTTAATCACATTCTTTACCATTTGCAATCATAAAATAGTTTAATATCTTCATTTTTTCAACATACGTAGCTATTACCCTCGAAAACTAAAACTTTCAACATAGGAAAAGAGCCTTTAATCACATTCTTTACCATTTGCAATCATAAAATAGTCTAATATCTTCATTTTTTCAACATACGTAGCTATTACCCTCGAAAACTAAAACTTTTGACATAGGAAAAGAACCTTTAATCACATTCTTTACCATGTGCAATCATAAAATTGTCTAATATATTCATTTTTTCCATAGATAAAGCTATTACCCTCGAAAACTAAAACTTTTGAAATAGGAAAAGAGCCTTTAATCACATTCTTTACCATGTGCAATCATAAAATAGTCTAATATCTTCATTTTTTCAACATACGTAGCTATTACCCTCAAAAAATAAAACTTTTGACATAGGAAAAGAGCCTTTAATCACATTCTTTACCATGTGCAATCATAAAATAGTCTAATATCTTCATTTTTTCAACATACGTAGCTATTACCCTCGAAAACTAAAACTTTTGAAATAGGAAAAGAGCCTTTAATCACATTCTTTACCATTGTGCAATCATAAAATAGTCTAATATCTTCATTTTTTCTACAGACATAGCTATTACCCTCGAAAACTAAAACTTTTGAAATAGGAAAAGAGCCTTTAATCACATTCTTTACCATTTGCAATCATAAAATAGTCTAATATCTTCATTTTTTCAACATAAGTAGCTATTACCCTCGAAAACTAAAACTTTTGACATAGGAAAAGAGCCTTTAATCACATTCTTTACCATTTGCAATCATAAAATAGTCTAATATCTTCATTTTTTTAAACATATGTAGCTATTACCCTCGAAAACTAAAACTTTAGACATAGGAAAAGAGCCTTTAATCACATTCTTTACCATTTGCAATCATAAAATAGTCTAATATCTTCATTTTTTCAACATACGTAGCTATTACCCTCGAAAACTAAAACTTTTGAAATAGGAAAAGAGCCTTTAATCACATTCTTTACCATTTGCAATCATAAAATAGTCTAATATCTTCATTTTTTCAACATACGTAGCTATTACCCTCGAAAACTAAAACTTTTGAAATAGGAAAAGAGCCTTTAATCACATTCTTTACCATTTGCAATCATAAAATAGTCTAATATCTTCATTTTTTCAACATACATAGCTATTACCCTCGAAAACTAAAACTTTTGAAATAGGAAAAGAGCCTTTAATCACATTCTTTACCATGTGCAATCATAAAATAGTCTAATATCTTCATTTTTTCAACATACGTAGCTATTACCCTCGAAAACTAAAACTTTTGACATAGGAAAAGAGCCTTTAATCACATTCTTTACCATTTGCAATCATAAAATTGTCTAATATCTTCATTTTTTCAACATACGTAGCTATTACCCTCGAAAACTAAAACTTTTGACATAGGAAAAGAGCCTTTAATCACATTCTTTACCATTTGCAATCATAAAATAGTCTAATATCTTCATTTTTTCGACAGACAAAGCTCTTACCCTCGAAAACTAAAACTTTTGAAATAGGAAAAGAGCCTTTAATCACATTCTTTACCATGTGCAATCATAAAATAGTCTAATATCTTCATTTTTTCAACATACGTAGCTATTACCCTCGAAAACTAAAACTTTTGACATAGGAAAAGAGCCTTTAATCACATTCTTTACCATTTGCAATCATAAAATTGTCAAATATCTCCATTTTTTCCAATGACAAAGCTATTACCCTCGAAAACTAAAACTTTTGAAATAGGAAAAGAGCCTTTAATCACATTCTTTACCATTTGCAATCATAAAATAGTCTAATATCTTCATTTTTTCAACATACGTAGCTATTACCCTCGAAAACTAAAACTTTTGACATAGGAAAAGAGCCTTTAATCACATTCTTTACCATTTGCAATCATAAAATAGTTTAATATCTTCATTTTTTCAACATACGTAGCTATTACCCTCGAAAACTAAAACTTATGAAATAGGAAAAGAGCCTTTAATCACATTCTTTACCATGTGCAATCATAAAATTGTCTAATATCTTCATTTTTTCTACAGACATAGCTATTACCCTCGAAAACTAAAACTTTTGAAATAGGAAAAGAACCTTTAATCACATTCTTTACCATTTGCAATCATAAAATAGTCTAATATCTTCATTTTTTTCAACATACGTAGCTATTACCCTCGAAAACTAAAACTTTAGAAATAGGAAAAGAGCCTTTAATCACATTCTTTACCATTTGCAATCATAAAATAGTCTAATATCTTCATTTTTTCAACATACAAAGCTATTACCCTCGAAAACTAAAACTTTTGAAATAGGAAAAGAGCCTTTAATCACATTCTTTACCATTTGCAATCATAAAATAGTCTAATATCTTCATTTTTTCAACATACGTAGCTATTACCCTCGAAAACTAAAACTTTTGACATAGGAAAAGAGCCTTTAATCACATTCTTTACCATTTGCAATCATAAAATAGTCTAATATCTTCATTTTTTCAACATACGTAGCTATTACCCTCGAAAACTAAAACTTTTGAAATAGGAAAAGAGCCTTTAATCACATTCTTTACCATTGCAATCATAAAATAGTCTAATATCTTCATTTTTTCAACATACGTAGCTATTACCCTCGAAAACTAAAACTTTTGAAATAGGAAAAGAGCCTTTAATCACATTCTTTACCATTTGCAATCATAAAATAGTCTAATATCTTCATTTTTTCAACATACGTAGCTATTACCCTCGAAAACTAAAACTTTTGAAATAGGAAAAGAGCCTTTAATCACATTCTTTACCATTTGCAATCATAAAATAGTCTAATATCTTCATTTTTTCAACATACATAGCTATTACCCTCGAAAACTAAAACTTTTGAAATAGGAAAAGAGCCTTTAATCACATTCTTTACCATTTGCAATCATAAAATAGTCTAATATCTTCATTTTTTCAACATACGTAGCTATTACCCTCGAAAACTAAAACTTTTGACATAGGAAAAGAGCCTTTAATCACATTCTTTACCATTTGCAATCATAAAATAGTCTAATATCTTCATTTTTTCAACATACGTAGCTATTACCCTCGAAAACTAAAACTTTTGAAATAGGAAAAGAGCCTTTAATCACATTCTTTACCATTTGCAATCATAAAATAGTCTAATATCTTCATTTTTTCAACATACGTAGCTATTACCCTCGAAAACTAAAACTTTTGAAATAGGAAAAGAGCCTTTAATCACATTCTTTACCATTTGCAATCATAAAATAGTCTAATATCTTCATTTTTTCAACATACGTAGCTATTACCCTCGAAAACTAAAACTTTTGAAATAGGAAAAGAGCCTTTAATCACATTCTTTACCATTTGCAATCATAAAATAGTCTAATATCTTCATTTTTTCAACATACGTAGCTATTACCCTCGAAAACTAAAACTTTTGACATAGGAAAAGAGCCTTTAATCACATTCTTTACCATTTGCAATCATAAAATAGTCTAATATCTTCATTTTTTCAACATACGTAGCTATTACCCTCGAAAACTAAAACTTTTGAAATAGGAAAAGAGCCTTTAATCACATTCTTTACCATTTGCAATCATAAAATAGTCTAATATCTTCATTTTTTCACATACGTAGCTATTACCCTCGAAAACTAAAACTTTTGAAATAGGAAAAGAGCCTTTAATCACATTCTTTACCATTTGCAATCATAAAATAGTCTAATATCTTCATTTTTTTCAACATACGTAGCTATTACCCTCGAAAACTAAAACTTTTGAAATAGGAAAAGAGCCTTTAATCACATTCTTTACCATTTGCAATCATAAAATAGTCTAATATCTTCATTTTTTCAACATACGTAGCTTTTACCCTCGAAAACTAAAACTTTTGAAATAGGAAAAGAGCCTTTAATCACATTCTTTACCATGTGCAATCATAAAATTGTCTAATATCTTCATTTTTTCAACATACGTAGCTATTACCCCGAAAACTAAAACTTTTGAAATAGGAAAAGAGCCTTTAATCACATTCTTTACCATGTGCAATCATAAAATTGTCTAATATCTTCATTTTTTCAACCTACGTAGCTATTACCCTCGAAAACTAAAACTTTTGAAATAGGAAAAGAGCCTTTAATCACATTCTTTACCATGTGCAATCATAAAATTGTCTAATATCTTCATTTTTTCCACAGACAAAGCTATTACCCTCAAAAACTAAAACTTTTGAAATAGGAAAAGAGCCTTTAATCACATTCTTTACCATTTGCAATCATAAAAGAGTCTAATATCTTCATTTTTTCAACATACGTAGCTATTACCCTCGAAAACTAAAACTTTTGACATAGGAAAAGAGCCTTTAATCACATTCTTTACCATTGGCAATCATAAAATAGTCTAATATCTTCATTTTTTCAACATACGTAGCTATTACCCTCGAAAACTAAAACTTTTGACATAGGAAAAGAGCCTTTAATCACATTCTTTACCATTTGCAATCATAAAATAGTCTAATATCTTCATTTTTTCAACATACGTAGCTATTACCCTCGAAAACTAAAACTTTTGAAATAGGAAAAGAGCCTTTAATCACATTCTTTACCATTTGCAATCATAAAATAGTCTAATATCTTCATTTTTTCACAGACGTAGCTATTACCCTCGAAAACTAAAACTTTTGAAATAGGAAAAGAGCCTTTAATCACATTCTTTACCATTTGCAATCATAAAATTGTCTAATATCTTCATTTTTTCACAGACTAGCTATTACCCTCGAAAACTAAAACTTTTGAAATAGGAAAAGAGCCTTTAATCACATTCTTTACCATTTGCAATCATAAAATAGTCTAATATCTTCATTTTTTCAACAACATAGCTATTACCCTCGAAAACTAAAACTTTTGAAATAGGAAAAGAGCCTTTAATCACATTCTTTACCATTTGCAATCATAAAATAGTCTAATATCTTCATTTTTTCAACATACGTAGCTATTACCCTCGAAAACTAAAACTTTTGAAATAGGAAAAGAGCCTTTAATCACATTCTTTACCATTTGCAATCATAAAATAGTCTAATATCTTCATTTTTTCAACATACGTAGCTATTACCCTCGAAAACTAAAACTTTTGAAATAGGAAAAGAGCCTTTAATCACATTCTTTACCATTTGCAATCATAAAATAGTCTAATATCTTCATTTTTTCAACATACGTAGCTATTACCCTCGAAAACTAAAACTTTTGACATAGGAAAAGAGCCTTTAATCACATTCTTTACCATTGCAATCATAAAATAGTCTAATATCTTCATTTTTTCAACATACGTAGCTATTACCCTCGAAAACTAAAACTTTTGACATAGGAAAAGAGCCTTTAATCACATTCTTTACCATTTGCAATCATAAAATAGTCTAATATCTTCATTTTTTCAACATACGTAGCTATTACCCTCGAAAACTAAAACTTTTGAAATAGGAAAAGAGCCTTTAATCACATTCTTTACCATTTGCAATCATAAAATAGTCTAATATCTTCATTTTTTCAACATACGTAGCTATTACCCTCGAAAACTAAAACTTTTGAAATAGGAAAAGAGCCTTTAATCACATTCTTTACCATGTGCAATCATAAAATTGTCTAATATCTTCATTTTTTCAACATACGTAGCTATTACCCTCGAAAACTAAAACTTTTGAAATAGGAAAAGAGCCTTTAATCACATTCTTTACCATGTGCAATCATAAAATTGTCTAATATCTTCATTTTTTCAACATACGTAGCTATTACCCTCGAAAACTAAAACTTTTGAAATAGGAAAAGAGCCTTTAATCACATTCTTTACCATGTGCAA
>NW_027067570.1:0-11740 GCF_032884065.1 Artemia franciscana
GTTTGATTCTAGCTAGTCTATCTACTATTTCTATGAGTCATATGCAAGACGTCATTTTAGAAAAGACTTTTTCACTATTCAATAAATAGATATCAATAGTAGATAGAACAGTGAAAGTTTGATTCTAGCTAGTCTATCTACTATTTCTATGAGTCATATGCAAGACGTCCTTTTAGAAAAGACCTTTTCACTATTCAATAAATAGATATGAATAGTAGATAGAACAGTGAAAGTTTAATTCTAGCTAGTCTATCTACTATTTCTATGAGTCATATGCAAGACGTCATTTTAGAAAAGACTTTTTCACTATTCAATAAATAGATATCAATAGTAGATAGAACAGTGAAAGTTTGATTCTAGCTAGTCTATCTACTATTTCTATGAGTCATATGCAAGACGTCCTTTTAGAAAAGACTTTTTCACTATTCAATAAATAGATATCAATAGTAGATAGAACAGTGAAAGTTTGATTCTAGCTAGTCTATCTACTATTTCTATGAGTCATATGCAAGACGTCATTTTAGAAAAGACTTTTTCACTATTCAATAAATAGATATCAATAGTAGATAGAACAGTGAAAGTTTGATTCTAGCTAGTCTATCTACTATTTCTATGAGTCATATGCAAGACGTCATTTTAGAAAAAGACTTTTTCACTATTCAATAAATAGATATGAATACTAGATAGAACAGTGAAAGTTTGATTCTAGCTAGTCTATCTACTATTTCTATGAGTCATATGCAAGACGTCATTTAGAAAAGACTTTTCACTATTCAATAAATAGATATCAATAGTAGATAGAACAGTGAAAGTTTGATTCTAGCTAGTCTATCTACTATTTCTATGAGTCATATGCAAGACGTCATTTTAGAAAAGACTTTTTCACTATTCAATAAATAGATATCAATAGTAGATAGAACAGTGAAAGTTTGATTCTAGCTAGTCTATCTACTATTTCTATGAGTCATATGCAAGACGTCATTTTAGAAAAGACTTTTTCACTATTCAATAATAGATATCAATAGTAGATAGACAGTGATAGTTTGATTCTAGCTAGTCTATCTACTATTTCTATGAGTCATATGCAAGACGTCATTTTAGAAAAGACTTTTTCACTATTCAATAAATAGATATCAATAGTAGATAGAACAGTGAAAGTTTGATTCTAGCTAGTCTATCTACTATTTTCTATGAGTCATATGCCAGACGTCCTTTAGAAAAGACTTTTTCACTATTCAATAATAGATATGAATAGTAGATAGAACAGTGAAAGTTTGATTCTAGCTAGTCTATCTACTATTTCTATGAGTCATATGCAAGACGTCATTTTAGAAAAGACTTTTTCACTATTCAATAAATAGATATCAATAGTAGATAGAACAGTGAAGTTTGATTCTAGCTAGTCTATCTACTATTTCTATGAGTCATATGCAAGATGTCATTTTAGAAAAGACTTTTTCACTATTCAATAAATAGATATCAATAGTAGATAGAACAGTGAAAGTTTGATTCTAGCTAGTCTATCTACTATTTCTATGAGTCATATGCAAGACGTCATTTTAGAAAAGACTTTTTCACTATTCAATAAATAGATATCAATAGTAGATAGAACAGTGAAAGTTTGATTCTAGCTAGTCTATCTACTATTTCTATGAGTCATATGCAAGACGTCATTTTAGAAAGACTTTTTCACTATTCAATAAATAGATATGAATACTAGATAGAACAGTGAAAGTTTGATTCTAGCTAGTCTATCTACTATTTCTATGAGTCATATGCAAGACGTCATTTTAGAAAAGACTTTTTCACTATTCAATAAATAGATATCAATAGTATGATAGCTAGACTATCTACTATTAATAGTCAATAGTAGAACAGTGAAAGTTTGATTCTAGCTAGTCTATCTACTATTTCTATGAGTCATATGCAAGACGTCATTTTAGAAAAGACTTTTTCACTATTCAATAAATAGATATCAATAGTAGATAGAACAGTGAAAGTTTGATTCTAGCTAGTCTATCTACTATTTCTATGAGTCATATGCGTCATTTTAGAAAAGACTTTTTCACTATTCAATAAATAGATATCAATAGTAGATAGAACAGTGAAAGTTTGATTCTAGCTAGTCTATCTACTATTTCTATGAGTCATATGCAAGACGTCATTTTAGAAAAGACTTTTTCACTATTCAATAAATAGATATCAATAGTAGATAGAACAGTGAAAGTTTGATTCTAGCTAGTCTATCTACTATTTCTATGAGTCATATGCAAGACGTCATTTTAGAAAAGACTTTTTCACTATTCAATAAATAGATATCAATAGTAGATAGAACAGTGAAAGTTTGATTCTAGCTAGTCTATCTACTATTTCTATGAGTCATATGCAAGACGTCATTTTAGAAAAGACTTTTTCACTATTCAATAAATAGATATCAATAGTAGATAGAACAGTGAAAGTTTGATTCTAGCTAGTCTATCTACTATTTCTATGAGTCATATGCAAGACGTCATTTTAGAAAAGACTTTTTCACTATTCAATAAATAGATATCAATAGTAGATAGAACAGTGAAAGTTTGATTCTAGCTAGTCTATCTACTATTTCTATGAGTCATATGCAAGACGTCATTTTAGAAAAGACTTTTTCACTATTCAATAAATAGATATCAATAGTAGATAGAACAGTGAAAGTTGATTCTAGCTAGTCTATCTACTATTTCTATGAGTCATATGCAAGACGTCATTTTAGAAAGACTTTTTCCACTATTCAATAAATAGATATCAATAGTAGATAGAACAGTGAAAGTTTGATTCTAGCTAGTCTATCTACTATTTCTATGAGTCATATGCAAAGACGTCATTTTAGAAAAGACTTTTTCACTATTCAATAAATAGATATCAATAGTAGATAGAACAGTGAAAGTTTGATTCTAGCTAGTCTATCTACTATTTCTATGAGTCATATGCAAGACGTCATTTTAGAAAAGACTTTTTCACTATTCAATAAATAGATATCAATAGTAGATAGAACAGTGAAAGTTTGATTCTAGCTAGTCTATCTACTATTTCTATGAGTCATATGCAAGACGTCATTTTAGAAAAGACTTTTTCACTATTCAATAAATAGATATCAATAGTAGATAGAACAGTGAAAGTTTGATTCTAGCTAGTCTATCTACTATTTCAATGAGTCATATGCAAGACGTCATTTTAGAAAAGACTTTTTCACTATTCAATAAATAGATATCAATAGTAGATAGAACAGTGAAAGTTTGATTCTAGCTAGTCTATCTACTATTTCTATGAGTCATATGCAAGACGTCATTTTAGAAAAGACTTTTTCACTATTCAATAAATAGATATCAATAGTAGATAGAACAGTGAAAGTTTGATTCTAGCTAGTCTATCTCCTATTTCTATGAGTCATATGCAAGACGTCATTTTAGAAAAGACTTTTCACTATTCAATAAATAGATATCAATAGTAGATAGAACAGTGAAAGTTTGATTCTAGCTAGTCTATCTACTATTTCTATGAGTCATATGCAAGACGTCATTTTAGAAAGACTTTTTCACTATTCAATAAATAGATATCAATAGTAGATAGAACAGTGAAAGTTTGATTCTAGCTAGTCTATCTACTATTTCTATGAGTCATATGCAAGACGTCATTTTAGAAAAGACTTTTTCACTATTCAATAAATAGATATCAATAGTAGATAGACAGTGAAAGTTTGATTCTAGCTAGTCTATCTACTATTTCTATGAGTCATATGCAAGACGTCATTTTAGAAAAGACTTTTTCACTATTCAATAAATAGATATCAATAGTAGATAGAACAGTGAAAGTTTGATTCTAGCTAGTCTATCTACTATTTCTATGAGTCATATGCAAGACGTCATTTTAGAAAAGACTTTTCACTATTCAATAAATAGATATCAATAGTAGATAGAACAGTGAAAGTTTGATTCTAGCTAGTCTATCTACTATTTCTATGAGTCATATGCAAGACGTCATTTTAGAAAAGACTTTTCACTATTCAATAAATAGATATCAATAGTAGATAGAACAGTGAAAGTTTGATTCTAGCTAGTCTATCTACTATTTCTATGAGTCATATGCAAGACGTCATTTTAGAAAGACTTTTTCACTATTCAATAAATAGATATCAATAGTAGATAGAACAGTGAAAGTTTGATTCTAGCTAGTCTATCTACTATTTCTATGAGTCATATGCAAGACGTCATTTTAGAAAAGACTTTTTCACTATTCAATAAATAGATATCAATAGTAGATAGAACAGTGAAAGTTTGATTCTAGCTAGTCTATCTACTATTTCTATGAGTCATATGCAAGACGTCATTTTAGAAAAGACTTTTTCACTATTCAATAAATAGATATCAATAGTAGATAGAACAGTGAAAGTTTGATTCTAGCTAGTCTATCTACTATTTCTATGAGTCATATGCAAGACGTCATTTTAGAAAAGACTTTTTCACTATTCAATAAATAGATATCAATAGTAGATAGAACAGTGAATGTTTGATTCTAGCTAGTCTATCTACTATTTCTATGAGTCATATGCAAGACGTCATTTTAGAAAGACTTTTTCACTATTCAATAAATAGATATCAATAGTAGATAGAACAGTGAAAGTTTGATTCTAGCTAGTCTATCTACTATTTCTATGAGTCATATGCAAGACGTCATTTTAGAAAAGACTTTTTCACTATTCAATAAATAGATATCAATAGTAGATAGAACAGTGAAAGTTTGATTCTAGCTAGTCTATCTACTATTTCTATGAGTCATATGCAAGACGTCATTTTAGAAAAGACTTTTTCACTATTCAATAAATAGATATCAATAGTAGATAGAACAGTGAAAGTTTGATTCTAGCTAGTCTATCTACTATTTCTATGAGTCATATGCAAGACGTCATTTTAGAAAAGACTTTTTCACTATTCAATAAATAGATATCAATAGTAGATAGAACAGTGAAAGTTTGATTCTAGCTAGTCTATCTACTATTTCTATGAGTCATATGCAAGACGTCATTTTAGAAAAGACTTTTTCACTATTCAATAAATAGATATCAATAGTAGATAGAACAGTGAAAGTTTGATTCTAGCTAGTCTATCTACTATTTCTATGAGTCATATGCAAGACGTCATTTTAGAAAAGACTTTTTCACTATTCAATAAATAGATATCAATAGTAGATAGAACAGTGAAAGTTTGATTCTAGCTAGTCTATCTACTATTTCTATGAGTCATATGCAAGACGTCATTTTAGAAAAGACTTTTTCACTATTCAATAAATAGATATCAATAGTAGATAGAACAGTGAAAGTTTGATTCTAGCTAGTCTATCTACTATTTCTATGAGTCATATGCAAGACGTCATTTAGAAAAGACTTTTTCACTATTCAATAAATAGATATCAATAGTAGATAGAACAGTGAAAGTTTGATTCTAGCTAGTCTATCTACTATTTCTATGAGTCATATGCAAGACGTCATTTTAGAAAAGACTTTTTCACTATTCAATAAATAGATATCAATAGTAGATAGAACAGTGAAGTTTGATTCTAGCTAGTCTATCTACTATTTCTATGAGTCATATGCAAGACGTCATTTTAGAAAAGACTTTTTCACTATTCAATAAATAGATATCAATAGTAGATAGAACAGTGAAAGTTTGATTCTAGCTAGTCTATCTACTATTTCTATGAGTCATATGCAAGACGTCATTTTAGAAAAGACTTTTTCACTATTCAATAAATAGATATCAATAGTAGATAGAACAGTGAAAGTTTGATTCTAGCTAGTCTATCTACTATTTCTATGAGTCATATGCAAGACGTCATTTTAGAAAAGACTTTTTCACTATTCAATAAATAGATATCAATAGTAGATAGAACAGTGAAAGTTTGATTCTAGCTAGTCTATCTACTATTTCTATGAGTCATATGCAAGACGTCATTTTAGAAAAGACTTTTTCACTATTCAATAAATAGATATCAATAGTAGATAGAACAGTGAAAGTTTGATTCTAGCTAGTCTATCTACTATTTCTATGAGTCATATGCAAGACGTCATTTTAGAAAAGACTTTTTCACTATTCAATAAATAGATATCAATAGTAGATAGAACAGTGAAAGTTTGATTCTAGCTAGTCTATCTACTATTTCTATGAGTCATATGCAAGACGTCATTTTAGAAAAGACTTTTTCACTATTCAATAAATAGATATCAATAGTAGATAGAACAGTGAAAGTTTGATTCTAGCTAGTCTATCTACTATTTCTATGAGTCATATGCAAGACGTCATTTTAGAAAAGACTTTTTCACTATTCAATAAATAGATATCAATAGTAGATAGAACAGTGAAAGTTTGATTCTAGCTAGTCTATCTACTATTATATGAGTCATATGCAAGACGTCATTTTAGAAAAGACTTTTTCACTATTCAATAAATAGATATCAATAGTAGATAGAACAGTGAAAGTTTGATTCTAGCTAGTCTATCTACTATTTCTATGAGTCATATGCAAGACGTCATTTTAGAAAAGACTTTTCACTATTCAATAAATAGATATCAATAGTAGATAGAACAGTGAAAGTTTGATTCTAGCTAGTCTATCTACTATTTCTATGAGTCATATGCAAGACGTCATTTCGAAAAGACTTTTTCACTATTCAATAAATAGATATCAATAGTAGATAGAACAGTGAAAGTTTGATTCTAGCTAGTCTATCTACTATTTCTATGAGTCATATGCAAGACGTCATTTTAGAAAAGACTTTTTCACTATTCAATAAATAGATATCAATAGTAGATAGAACAGTGAAAGTTTGATTCTAGCTAGTCTATCTACTATTTCTATGAGTCATATGCAAGACGTCATTTTAGAAAAGACTTTTTCACTATTCAATAAATAGATATCAATAGTAGATAGAACAGTGAAAGTTTGATTCTAGCTAGTCTATCTACTATTTCTATGAGTCATATGCAAGACGTCATTTTAGAAAAGACTTTTTCACTATTCAATAAATAGATATCAATAGTAGATAGAACAGTGAAAGTTTGATTCTAGCTAGTCTATCTACTATTTCTATGAGTCATATGCAAGACGTCATTTTAGAAAAGACTTTTCACTATTCAATAAATAGATATCAATAGTAGATAGAACAGTGAAAGTTTGATTCTAGCTAGTCTATCTACTATTTCTATGAGTCATATGCAAGACGTCATTTTAGAAAAGACTTTTTCACTATTCAATAAATAGATATCAATAGTAGATAGAACAGTGAAAGTTTGATTCTAGCTAGTCTATCTACTATTTCTATGAGTCATATGCAAGACGTCATTTTAGAAAAGACTTTTTCACTATTCAATAAATAGATATCAATAGTAGATAGAACAGTGAAAGTTTGATTCTAGCTAGTCTATCTACTATTTCTATGAGTCATATGCAAGACGTCATTTAGAAAAGACTTTTTCACTATTCAATAAATAGATATCAATAGTAGATAGAACAGTGAAAGTTTGATTCTAGCTAGTCTATCTACTATTTCTATGAGTCATATGCAGACGTCATTTTAGAAAAGACTTTTTCACTATTCAATAAATAGATATCAATAGTAGATAGAACAGTGAAAGTTTGATTCTAGCTAGTCTATCTACTATTTCTATGAGTCATATGCAAGACGTCATTTTAGAAAAGACTTTTTCACTATTCAATAAATAGATATCAATAGTAGATAGAACAGTGAAAGTTTGATTCTAGCTAGTCTATCTACTATTTCTATGAGTCATATGCAAGACGTCATTTTAGAAAAGACTTTTTCACTATTCAATAATAGATATCAATAGTAGATAGAACAGTGAAAGTTTGATTCTAGCTAGTCTATCTACTATTTCTATGAGTCATATGCAAGACGTCATTTTAGAAAAGACTTTTTCACTATTCAATAAATAGATATCAATAGTAGATAGAACAGTGAAAGTTTGATTCTAGCTAGTCTATCTACTATTTCTATGAGTCATATGCAAGACGTCATTTTAGAAAAGACTTTTTCACTATTCAATAAATAGATATCAATAGTAGATAGAACAGTGAAAGTTTGATTCTAGCTAGTCTATCTACTATTTCTATGAGTCATATGCAAGACGTCATTTTAGAAAAGACTTTTTCACTATTCAATAAATAGATATCAATAGTAGATAGAACAGTGAAAGTTTGATTCTAGCTAGTCTATCTACTATTTCTATGAGTCATATGCAAGACGTCATTTTAGAAAAGACTTTTTCACTATTCAATAAATAGATATCAATAGTAGATAGAACAGTGAAAGTTTGATTCTAGCTAGTCTATCTACTATTTCTATGAGTCATATGCAAGACGTCATTTTAGAAAAGACTTTTTCACTATTCAATAAATAGATATCAATAGTAGATAGAACAGTGAAAGTTTGATTCTAGCTAGTCTATCTACTATTTCTATGAGTCATATGCAAGACGTCATTTTAGAAAAGACTTTTTCACTATTCAATAAATAGATATCAATAGTAGATAGAACAGTGAAAGTTTGATTCTAGCTAGTCTATCTACTATTTCTATGAGTCATATGCAAGACGTCATTTAGAAAAGACTTTTTCACTATTCAATAAATAGATATCAATAGTAGATAGAACAGTGAAAGTTTGATTCTAGCTAGTCTATCTACTATTTCTATGAGTCATATGCAAGACGTCATTTTAGAAAAGACTTTTTCACTATTCAATAAATAGATATCAATAGTAGATAGAACAGTGAAAGTTTGATTCTAGCTAGTCTATCTACTATTTCTATGAGTCATATGCAAGACGTCATTTAGAAAAGACTTTTTCACTATTCAATAAATAGATATCAATAGTAGATAGAACAGTGAAAGTTTGATTCTAGCTAGTCTATCTACTATTTCTATGAGTCATATGCAAGACGTCATTTTAGAAAAGACTTTTTCACTATTCAATAAATAGATATCAATAGTAGATAGAACAGTGAAAGTTTGATTCTAGCTAGTCTATCTACTATTTCTATGAGTCATATGCAAGACGTCATTTTAGAAAAGACTTTTTCACTATTCAATAAATAGATATCAATAGTAGATAGAACAGTGAAAGTTTGATTCTAGCTAGTCTATCTACTATTTCTATGAGTCATATGCAAGACGTCATTTTAGAAAAGACTTTTTCACTATTCAATAAATAGATATCAATAGTAGATAGAACAGTGAAAGTTTGATTCTAGCTAGTCTATCTACTATTTCTATGAGTCATATGCAAGACGTCATTTTAGAAAAGACTTTTTCACTATTCAATAAATAGATATCAATAGTAGATAGAACAGTGAAAGTTTGATTCTAGCTAGTCTATCTACTATTTCTATGAGTCATATGCAAGACGTCATTTTAGAAAAGACTTTTTCACTATTCAATAAATAGATATCAATAGTAGATAGAACAGTGAAAGTTTGATTCTAGCTAGTCTATCTACTATTTCTATGAGTCATATGCAAGACGTCATTTTAGAAAAGACTTTTTCACTATTCAATAAATAGATATCAATAGTAGATAGAACAGTGAAAGTTTGATTCTAGCTAGTCTATCTACTATTTCTATGAGTCATATGCAAGACGTCATATTAGAAAAGACTTTTTCACTATTCAATAAATAGATATCAATAGTAGATAGAACAGTGAAAGTTTGATTCTAGCTAGTCTATCTACTATTTCTATGAGTCATATGCAAGACGTCATTTTAGAAAAGACTTTTTCACTATTCAATAAATAGATATCAATAGTAGATAGAACAGTGAAAGTTTGATTCTAGCTAGTCTATCTACTATTTCTATGAGTCATATGCAAGACGTCATTTTAGAAAAGACTTTTTCACTATTCAATAAATAGATATCAATAGTAGAT
The DNA here is from genome assembly GCF_032884065.1 of Artemia franciscana. Classification (NCBI taxonomy): domain Eukaryota; kingdom Metazoa; phylum Arthropoda; class Branchiopoda; order Anostraca; family Artemiidae; genus Artemia; species Artemia franciscana. The sequence continues at coordinate 9,969 of NW_027067570.1, forward strand.
AGAACAGTGAAAGTTTGATTCTAGCTAGTCTATCTACTATTTCTATGAGTCATATGCAAGACGTCATTTTAGAAAAGACTTTTTCACTATTCAATAAATAGATATCAATAGTAGATAGAACAGTGAAAGTTTGATTCTAGCTAGTCTATCTACTATTTCTATGAGTCATATGCAAGACGTCATTTTAGAAAAGACTTTTTCACTATTCAATAAATAGATATCAATAGTAGATAGAACAGTGAAAGTTTGATTCTAGCTAGTCTATCTACTATTTCTATGAGTCATATGCAAGACGTCATTTTAGAAAAGACTTTTTCACTATTCAATAAATAGATATCAATAGTAGATAGAACAGTGAAAGTTTGATTCTAGCTAGTCTATCTACTATTTCTATGAGTCATATGCAAGACGTCATTTAGAAAAGACTTTTTCACTATTCAATAAATAGATATCAATAGTAGATAGAACAGTGAAAGTTTGATTCTAGCTAGTCTATCTACTATTTCTATGAGTCATATGCAAGACGTCATTTTAGAAAAGACTTTTTCACTATTCAATAAATAGATATCAATAGTAGATAGAACAGTGAAAGTTTGATTCTAGCTAGTCTATCTACTATTTCTATGAGTCATATGCAAGACGTCATTTTAGAAAAGACTTTTTCACTATTCAATAAATAGATATCAATAGTAGATAGAACAGTGAAAGTTTGATTCTAGCTAGTCTATCTACTATTTCTATGAGTCATATGCAAGACGTCATTTTAGAAAAGACTTTTTCACTATTCAATAAATAGATATCAATAGTAGATAGAACAGTGAAAGTTTGATTCTAGCTAGTCTATCTACTATTTCTATGAGTCATATGCAAGACGTCATTTTAGAAAAGACTTTTTCACTATTCAATAAATAGATATCAATAGTAGATAGAACAGTGAAAGTTTGATTCTAGCTAGTCTATCTACTATTTCTATGAGTCATATGCAAGACGTCATTTTAGAAAAGACTTTTTCACTATTCAATAAATAGATATCAATAGTAGATAGAACAGTGAAAGTTTGATTCTAGCTAGTCTATCTACTATTTCTATGAGTCATATGCAAGACGTCATTTTAGAAAAGACTTTTTCACTATTCAATAAATAGATATCAATAGTAGATAGAACAGTGAAAGTTTGATTCTAGCTAGTCTATCTACTATTTCTATGAGTCATATGCAAGACGTCATTTTAGAAAAGACTTTTTCACTATTCAATAAATAGATATCAATAGTAGATAGAACAGTGAAAGTTTGATTCTAGCTAGTCTATCTACTATTTCTATGAGTCATATGCAAGACGTCATTTTAGAAAAGACTTTTTCACTATTCAATAAATAGATATCAATAGTAGATAGAACAGTGAAAGTTTGATTCTAGCTAGTCTATCTACTATTTCTATGAGTCATATGCAAGACATCATTTTAGAAAAGACTTTTCACTATTCAATAAATAGATATCAATAGTAGAATAGAACAGTGAAAGTTTGATTTTAGCTAGTCTATCTACTATTTCTATGAGTCCATATGCAAGACGTCATTTAGAAAAGACTTTTTCACTATTCAATAAATAGATATCAATAGTAGATAGAACAGTGAAAGTTTGATTCTAGCTAGTCTATCTACTTTTTCTATGGTCATATGCAAGACGTCATTTAGAAAAGACTTTTTCACTATTCAATAAATAGATATCAATAGTAGATAGAACAGTGAAAGTTTGATTCTAGCTAGTTTTCTA
>NW_027067571.1:0-11737 GCF_032884065.1 Artemia franciscana
TATACCCTCGAAAACTAAAACTTTTGAAATAGGAAAAGAGCCTTTAATCACATTCTTTACCATGTGCAATCATAAAATAGTCTAATATCTTCATTTTTTCCACGGACAAGCTATTACCCTCGAAAACTAAAACTTTTGACATAGGAAAAGAGCCTTTAATCACATTCTTTACCATGTGCAATCATAAAATAGTCTAATATCTTCATTTTTTCCACGGACGAAGCTATTACCCTCGAAAACTAAAACTTTTGACATAGGAAAAGAGCCTTTAATCACATTCTTTACCATGTGCAATCATAAAATAGTCTAATATCTTCATTTTTTCAACATACGTAGCTCTTACCCCGAAAACTAAAACTTTTGAATAGGAAAAGAGCCTTTAATCACATTCTTTACCATGTGCAATCATAAAATAGTCTAATATCTTCATTTTTTCCACGGACATAGCTATTACCCTCGAAAACTAAAACTTTTGACATAGGAAAAGAGCCTTTAATCACATTCTTTACCATGTGCAATCATAAAATAGTCTAATATCTTCATTTTTTCACACGTAGCTATTACCCCGAAAACTAAAACTTTTGACATAGGAAAAGAGCCTTTAATCACATTCTTTACCATGTGCAATCATAAAATAGTCTAATATCTTCATTTTTTCCAACATACTAGCTATTACCCTCGAAAACTAAAACTTTTGACATAGGAAAAGAGCCTTTAATCACATTCTTTACCATGTGCAATCATAAAATAGTCTAATATCTTCATTTTTTCCACGGACATAGCTATTACCCCCGAAAACTAAAACTTTTGACATAGGAAAAGAGCCTTTAATCACATTCTTTACCATGTGCAATCATAAAATAGTCTAATATCTTCATTTTTTCCACGGACATAGCTATTACCCTCGAAAACTAAAACTTTTGACATAGGAAAAGAGCCTTTAATCACATTCTTTACCATGTGCAATCATAAAATAGTCTAATATCTTCATTTTTTCCACGGACATAGCTATTACCCTCGAAAACTAAAACTTTTGACATAGGAAAAGAGCCTTTAATCACATTCTTTACCATGTGCAATCATAAAATAGTCTAATATCTTCATTTTTTCCACGGACAAGCTATTACCCTCGAAAACTAAAACTTTTGACATAGGAAAAGAGCCTTTAATCACATTCTTTACCATGTGCAATCATAAAATAGTCTAATATCTTCATTTTTTCCACGACATAGCTATTACCCTCGAAAACTAAAACTTTTGACATAGGAAAAGAGCCTTTAATCACATTCTTTACCATGTGCAATCATAAAATAGTCTAATATCTTCATTTTTTCCAACATACGTAGCTATTACCCTCGAAAACTAAAACTTTTGACATAGGAAAAGAGCCTTTAATCACATTCTTTACCATGTGCAATCATAAAATAGTCTAATATCTTCATTTTTTCCAACATACGTAGCTATTACCCCGAAAACTAAAACTTTTGACATAGGAAAAGAGCCTTTAATCACATTCTTTACCATGTGCAATCATAAAATAGTCTAATATCTTCATTTTTTCCACGGACATAGCTATTACCCTCGAAAACTAAAACTTTTGACATAGGAAAAGAGCCTTTAATCACATTCTTTACCATGTGCAATCATAAAATAGTCTAATATCTTCATTTTTTCCAACATACGTAGCTATTACCCTCGAAAACTAAAACTTTTGACATAGGAAAAGAGCCTTTAATCACATTCTTTACCATGTGCAATCATAAAATAGTCTAATATCTTCATTTTTTCCACGGACATAGCTATTACCCTCGAAAACTAAAACTTTTGACATAGGAAAAGAGCCTTTAATCACATTCTTTACCATGTGCAATCATAAAATAGTCTAATATCTTCATTTTTTCCACGGACGTAGCTATTACCCTCGAAAACTAAAACTTTTGACATAGGAAAAGAGCCTTTAATCACATTCTTTACCATGTGCAATCATAAAATAGTCTAATATCTTCATTTTTTCCAACATACGTAGCTATTACCCTCGAAAACTAAAACTTTTGACATAGGAAAAGAGCCTTTAATCACATTCTTTACCATGTGCAATCATAAAATAGTCTAATATCTTCATTTTTTCCACGGACATAGCTATTACCCTCGAAAACTAAAACTTTTGACATAGGAAAAGAGCCTTTAATCACATTCTTTACCATGTGCAATCATAAAATAGTCTAATATCTTCATTTTTTCCACACATAGCTATTACCCCGAAAACTAAAACTTTTGAAATAGGAAAAGAGCCTTTAATCACATTCTTTACCATGTGCAATCATAAAATAGTCTAATATCTTCATTTTTTCCACAACGTAGCTATTACCCTCGAAAACTAAAACTTTTGACATAGGAAAAGAGCCTTTAATCACATTCTTTACCATGTGCAATCATAAAATAGTCTAATATCTTCATTTTTTCCACGGACATAGCTATTACCCCGAAAACTAAAACTTTTGACATAGGAAAAGAGCCTTTAATCACATTCTTTACCATGTGCAATCATAAAATAGTCTAATATCTTCATTTTTTCCACGGACGAAGCTATTACCCTCGAAAACTAAAACTTTTGACATAGGAAAAGAGCCTTTAATCACATTCTTTACCATGTGCAATCATAAAATAGTCTAATATCTTCATTTTTTCCATAGACATAGCTATTACCCTCGAAAACTAAAACTTTTGAAATAGGAAAAGAGCCTTTAATCACATTCTTTACCATGTGCAATCATAAAATAGTCTAATATCTTCATTTTTTCCACGGACATAGCTATTACCCTCGAAAACTAAAACTTTTGAATAGGAAAAGAGCCTTTAATCACATTCTTTACCATGTGCAATCATAAAATAGTCTAATATCTTCATTTTTTCCACGGACATAGCTATTACCCTCGAAAACTAAAACTTTTGACATAGGAAAAGAGCCTTTAATCACATTCTTTACCATGTGCAATCATAAAATAGTCTAATATCTTCATTTTTTCACATACGTAGCTATTACCCCGAAAACTAAAACTTTTGACATAGGAAAAGAGCCTTTAATCACATTCTTTACCATGTGCAATCATAAAATAGTCTAATATCTTCATTTTTTCCACGGACATAGCTATTACCCTCGAAAACTAAAACTTTTGACATAGGAAAAGAGCCTTTAATCACATTCTTTACCATGTGCAATCATAAAATAGTCTAATATCTTCATTTTTTCCAACATACGTAGCTATTACCCCGAAAACTAAAACTTTTGACATAGGAAAAGAGCCTTTAATCACATTCTTTACCATGTGCAATCATAAAATAGTCTAATATCTTCATTTTTTCCACGGACATAGCTATTACCCTCGAAAACTAAAACTTTTGACATAGGAAAAGAGCCTTTAATCACATTCTTTACCATGTGCAATCATAAAATAGTCTAATATCTTCATTTTTTCACATACGTAGCTCTTACCCCGAAAACTAAAACTTTTGACATAGGAAAAGAGCCTTTAATCACATTCTTTACCATGTGCAATCATAAAATAGTCTAATATCTTCATTTTTTCCACGGACATAGCTATTACCCTCGAAAACTAAAACTTTTGACATAGGAAAAGAGCCTTTAATCACATTCTTTACCATGTGCAATCATAAAATAGTCTAATATCTTCATTTTTTCCATAGACATAGCTACTTACCCTCGAAAACTAAAACTTTTGAAATAGGAAAAGAGCCTTTAATCACATTCTTTACCATGTGCAATCATAAAATAGTCTAATATCTTCATTTTTTCCACGGACATAGCTATTACCCTCGAAAACTAAAACTTTTGACATAGGAAAAGAGCCTTTAATCACATTCTTTACCATGTGCAATCATAAAATAGTCTAATATCTTCATTTTTTCCACGGACATAGCTATTACCCTCGAAAACTAAAACTTTTGACATAGGAAAAGAGCCTTTAATCACATTCTTTACCATGTGCAATCATAAAATAGTCTAATATCTTCATTTTTTCCACGGACGAAGCTATTACCCCGAAAACTAAAACTTTTGAAATAGGAAAAGAGCCTTTAATCACATTCTTTACCATGTGGAATCATAAAATAGTCTAATATCTTCATTTTTTCCATAGACATAGCTATTTCCCTCGTAAATTAAAACTTTTGACATAGGAAAAGAGCCTTTAGTCATATTCTTTACCATGTGCAATCATAAAATAGTCTAATATCTTCATTTTTTCCACAGATATAGCTATTACCCTCGAAAACTAAAACTTTTGAAATAGGAAAAGAGCCTTTAATCACATTCTTTACCATGTGCAATCATAAAATAGTCTAATATCTTCATTTTTTCCACGGACATAGCTATTACCCTCGAAAACTAAAACTTTTGACATAGGAAAAGAGCCTTTAATCACATTCTTTACCATGTGCAATCATAAAATAGTCTAATATCTTCATTTTTTCAACATACGTAGCTCTTACCCCCAAAACTAAAACTTTTGAAATAGGAAAAGAGCCTTTAATCACATTCTTTACCATGTGCAATCATAAAATAGTCTAATATCTTCATTTTTTCCACGGACATAGCTATTACCCTCGAAAACTAAAACTTTTGACATAGGAAAAGAGCCTTTAATCACATTCTTTACCATGTGCAATCATAAAATAGTCTAATATCTTCATTTTTTCCAACATACGTAGCTCTTACCCCGAAAACTAAAACTTTTGACATAGGAAAAGAGCCTTTAATCACATTCTTTACCATGTGCAATCATAAAATAGTCTAATATCTTCATTTTTTCCACGGACATAGCTATTACCCTCGAAAACTAAAACTTTTGACATAGGAAAAGAGCCTTTAATCACATTCTTTACCATGTGCAATCATAAAATAGTCTAATATCTTCATTTTTTCCACATACGTAGCTCTTACCCCGAAAACTAAAACTTTTGACATAGGAAAAGAGCCTTTAATCACATTCTTTACCATGTGCAATCATAAAATAGTCTAATATCTTCATTTTTTCCACGGACATAGCTATTACCCTCGAAAACTAAAACTTTTGAAATGGGAAAAGAGCCTTTAATCACATTCTTTACCATGTGGAATCATAAAATAGTCTAATATCTTCATTTTTTCCATAGACATAGCTATTACCCTCGAAAACTAAAACTTTTGACATAGGAAAAGAGCCTTTAATCACATTCTTTACCATGTGCAATCATAAAATAGTCTAATATCTTCATTTTTTCCACGGACTTAGCAATTACCCCCGAAAACTAAAACTTTTGAAATAGGAAAAGAGCCTTTAATCACATTCTTTACCATGTGCAATCATAAAATAGTCTAATATCTTCATTTTTTCCACGGACATAGCTATTACCCTCGAAAACTAAAACTTTTGACATAGGAAAAGAGCCTTTAATCACATTCTTTACCATGTGCAATCATAAAATAGTCTAATATCTTCATTTTTTCAACATACGTAGCTATTACCCCGAAAACTAAAACTTTTGAATAGGAAAAGAGCCTTTAATCACATTCTTTACCATGTGCAATCATAAAATAGTCTAATATCTTCATTTTTTCCACGGACATAGCTATTACCCTCGAAAACTAAAACTTTTGACATAGGAAAAGAGCCTTTAATCACATTCTTTACCATGTGCAATCATAAAATAGTCTAATATCTTCATTTTTTCCACGGACATAGCTATTACCCTCGAAAACTAAAACTTTTGACATAGGAAAAGAGCCTTTAATCACATTCTTTACCATGTGCAATCATAAAATAGTCTAATATCTTCATTTTTTCCACGGACATAGCTATTACCCTCGAAAACTAAAACTTTTGACATAGGAAAAGAGCCTTTAATCACATTCTTTACCATGTGCAATCATAAAATAGTCTAATATCTTCATTTTTTCACACGTAGCTATTACCCCGAAAACTAAAACTTTTGAAATAGGAAAAGAGCCTTTAATCACATTCTTTACCATGTGCAATCATAAAATAGTCTAATATCTTCATTTTTTCCACATACTAGCTATTACCCTCGAAAACTAAAACTTTTGACATAGGAAAAGAGCCTTTAATCACATTCTTTACCATGTGCAATCATAAAATAGTCTAATATCTTCATTTTTTCCACGGACATAGCTATTACCCTCGAAAACTAAAACTTTTGACATAGGAAAAGAGCCTTTAATCACATTCTTTACCATGTGCAATCATAAAATAGTCTAATATCTTCATTTTTTCCACATAGCTATTACCCTCGAAAACTAAAACTTTTGACATAGGAAAAGAGCCTTTAATCACATTCTTTACCATGTGCAATCATAAAATAGTCTAATATCTTCATTTTTTCCACGACATAGCTATTACCCTCGAAAACTAAAACTTTTGACATAGGAAAAGAGCCTTTAATCACATTCTTTACCATGTGCAATCATAAAATAGTCTAATATCTTCATTTTTTCCACATACGTAGCTATTACCCTCGAAAACTAAAACTTTTGACATAGGAAAAGAGCCTTTAATCACATTCTTTACCATGTGCAATCATAAAATAGTCTAATATCTTCATTTTTTCCACGACATAGCTATTACCCTCGAAAACTAAAACTTTTGACATAGGAAAAGAGCCTTTAATCACATTCTTTACCATGTGCAATCATAAAATAGTCTAATATCTTCATTTTTTCCACGGACATAGCTATTACCCTCGAAAACTAAAACTTTTGACATAGGAAAAGAGCCTTTAATCACATTCTTTACCATGTGCAATCATAAAATAGTCTAATATCTTCATTTTTTCCACGGACATAGCTATTACCCTCGAAAACTAAAACTTTTGACATAGGAAAAGAGCCTTTAATCACATTCTTTACCATGTGCAATCATAAAATAGTCTAATATCTTCATTTTTTCCACGGACAAGCTATTACCCTCGAAAACTAAAACTTTTGACATAGGAAAAGAGCCTTTAATCACATTCTTTACCATGTGCAATCATAAAATAGTCTAATATCTTCATTTTTTCCACGGACATACTAGCTTTACCCTCGAAAACTAAAACTTTTGACATAGGAAAAGAGCCTTTAATCACATTCTTTACCATGTGCAATCATAAAATAGTCTAATATCTTCATTTTTTCCACGGACATAGCTATTACCCTCGAAAACTAAAACTTTTGACATAGGAAAAGAGCCTTTAATCACATTCTTTACCATGTGCAATCATAAAATAGTCTAATATCTTCATTTTTTCCAACATACGTAGCTATTACCCTCGAAAACTAAAACTTTTGACATAGGAAAAGAGCCTTTAATCACATTCTTTACCATGTGCAATCATAAAATAGTCTAATATCTTCATTTTTTCCACGACATAGCTATTACCCTCGAAAACTAAAACTTTTGACATAGGAAAAGAGCCTTTAATCACATTCTTTACCATGTGCAATCATAAAATAGTCTAATATCTTCATTTTTTCCACGGACATAGCTATTACCCTCGAAAACTAAAACTTTTGACATAGGAAAAGAGCCTTTAATCACATTCTTTACCATGTGCAATCATAAAATAGTCTAATATCTTCATTTTTTCCACATACGTAGCTATTACCCTCGAAAACTAAAACTTTTGACATAGGAAAAGAGCCTTTAATCACATTCTTTACCATGTGCAATCATAAAATAGTCTAATATCTTCATTTTTTCCACGGACATAGCTATTACCCTCGAAAACTAAAACTTTTGACATAGGAAAAGAGCCTTTAATCACATTCTTTACCATGTGCAATCATAAAATAGTCTAATATCTTCATTTTTTCCAACATACGTAGCTATTACCCTCGAAAACTAAAACTTTTGACATAGGAAAAGAGCCTTTAATCACATTCTTTACCATGTGCAATCATAAAATAGTCTAATATCTTCATTTTTTCCACGGACATAGCTATTACCCTCGAAAACTAAAACTTTTGACATAGGAAAAGAGCCTTTAATCACATTCTTTACCATGTGCAATCATAAAATAGTCTAATATCTTCATTTTTTCCACAGACATAGCTATTACCCTCGAAAACTAAAACTTTTGACATAGGAAAAGAGCCTTTAATCACATTCTTTACCATGTGCAATCATAAAATAGTCTAATATCTTCATTTTTTCCACGGACATAGCTATTACCCTCGAAAACTAAAACTTTTGACATAGGAAAAGAGCCTTTAATCACATTCTTTACCATGTGCAATCATAAAATAGTCTAATATCTTCATTTTTTCCACGGACATAGCTATTACCCTCGAAAACTAAAACTTTTGACATAGGAAAAGAGCCTTTAATCACATTCTTTACCATGTGCAATCATAAAATAGTCTAATATCTTCATTTTTTCCACGGACAAGCTATTACCCTCGAAAACTAAAACTTTTGACATAGGAAAAGAGCCTTTAATCACATTCTTTACCATGTGCAATCATAAAATAGTCTAATATCTTCATTTTTTCCACGGACATAGCTATTACCCTCGAAAACTAAAACTTTTGACATAGGAAAAGAGCCTTTAATCACATTCTTTACCATGTGCAATCATAAAATAGTCTAATATCTTCATTTTTTCCAACATACGTAGCTATTACCCTCGAAAACTAAAACTTTTGACATAGGAAAAGAGCCTTTAATCACATTCTTTACCATGTGCAATCATAAAATAGTCTAATATCTTCATTTTTTCCACGGACATAGCTATTACCCTCGAAAACTAAAACTTTTGACATAGGAAAAGAGCCTTTAATCACATTCTTTACCATGTGCAATCATAAAATAGTCTAATATCTTCATTTTTTCCACGGACATAGCTATTACCCTCGAAAACTAAAACTTTTGACATAGGAAAAGAGCCTTTAATCACATTCTTTACCATGTGCAATCATAAAATAGTCTAATATCTTCATTTTTTCCACATACTAGCTATTACCCTCGAAAACTAAAACTTTTGACATAGGAAAAGAGCCTTTAATCACATTCTTTACCATGTGCAATCATAAAATAGTCTAATATCTTCATTTTTTCCACGACATAGCTATTACCCTCGAAAACTAAAACTTTTGACATAGGAAAAGAGCCTTTAATCACATTCTTTACCATGTGCAATCATAAAATAGTCTAATATCTTCATTTTTTCCACGGACATAGCTATTACCCTCGAAAACTAAAACTTTTGACATAGGAAAAGAGCCTTTAATCACATTCTTTACCATGTGCAATCATAAAATAGTCTAATATCTTCATTTTTTCCACGGACATAGCTATTACCCTCGAAAACTAAAACTTTTGACATAGGAAAAGAGCCTTTAATCACATTCTTTACCATGTGCAATCATAAAATAGTCTAATATCTTCATTTTTTCCACGGACAAGCTATTACCCTCGAAAACTAAAACTTTTGACATAGGAAAAGAGCCTTTAATCACATTCTTTACCATGTGCAATCATAAAATAGTCTAATATCTTCATTTTTTCCACACATAGCTATTACCCTCGAAAACTAAAACTTTTGACATAGGAAAAGAGCCTTTAATCACATTCTTTACCATGTGCAATCATAAAATAGTCTAATATCTTCATTTTTTCCAACATACTAGCTATTACCCTCGAAAACTAAAACTTTTGACATAGGAAAAGAGCCTTTAATCACATTCTTTACCATGTGCAATCATAAAATAGTCTAATATCTTCATTTTTTCCACATACGTAGCTATTACCCTCGAAAACTAAAACTTTTGACATAGGAAAAGAGCCTTTAATCACATTCTTTACCATGTGCAATCATAAAATAGTCTAATATCTTCATTTTTTCCACGGACATAGCTATTACCCTCGAAAACTAAAACTTTTGACATAGGAAAAGAGCCTTTAATCACATTCTTTACCATGTGCAATCATAAAATAGTCTAATATCTTCATTTTTTCCAACATACGTAGCTATTACCCTCGAAAACTAAAACTTTTGACATAGGAAAAGAGCCTTTAATCACATTCTTTACCATGTGCAATCATAAAATAGTCTAATATCTTCATTTTTTCCAACATAGCTATTACCCTCGAAAACTAAAACTTTTGACATAGGAAAAGAGCCTTTAATCACATTCTTTACCATGTGCAATCATAAAATAGTCTAATATCTTCATTTTTTCCACGGACGTAGCTATTACCCTCGAAAACTAAAACTTTTGACATAGGAAAAGAGCCTTTAATCACATTCTTTACCATGTGCAATCATAAAATAGTCTAATATCTTCATTTTTTCCAACATACGTAGCTATTACCCTCGAAAACTAAAACTTTTGACATAGGAAAAGAGCCTTTAATCACATTCTTTACCATGTGCAATCATAAAATAGTCTAATATCTTCATTTTTTCCACGGACATAGCTATTACCCTCGAAAACTAAAACTTTTGACATAGGAAAAGAGCCTTTAATCACATTCTTTACCATGTGCAATCATAAAATAGTCTAATATCTTCATTTTTTCCACACATAGCTATTACCCCGAAAACTAAAACTTTTGACATAGGAAAAGAGCCTTTAATCACATTCTTTACCATGTGCAATCATAAAATAGTCTAATATCTTCATTTTTTCCAACATACTAGCTATTACCCTCGAAAACTAAAACTTTTGACATAGGAAAAGAGCCTTTAATCACATTCTTTACCATGTGCAATCATAAAATAGTCTAATATCTTCATTTTTTCCACGGACATAGCTATTACCCTCGAAAACTAAAACTTTTGACATAGGAAAAGAGCCTTTAATCACATTCTTTACCATGTGCAATCATAAAATAGTCTAATATCTTCATTTTTTCCACGGACGAAGCTATTACCCTCGAAAACTAAAACTTTTGACATAGGAAAAGAGCCTTTAATCACATTCTTTACCATGTGCAATCATAAAATAGTCTAATATCTTCATTTTTTCCATAGACATAGCTATTACCCTCGAAAACTAAAACTTTTGAATAGGAAAAGAGCCTTTAATCACATTCTTTACCATGTGCAATCATAAAATAGTCTAATATCTTCATTTTTTCCACGGACATAGCTATTACCCTCGAAAACTAAAACTTTTGAATAGGAAAAGAGCCTTTAATCACATTCTTTACCATGTGCAATCATAAAATAGTCTAATATCTTCATTTTTTCCACGGACATAGCTATTACCCTCGAAAACTAAAACTTTTGACATAGGAAAAGAGCCTTTAATCACATTCTTTACCATGTGCAATCATAAAATAGTCTAATATCTTCATTTTTTCCACGGACGTAGCTATTACCCTCGAAAACTAAAACTTTTGACATAGGAAAAGAGCCTTTAATCACATTCTTTACCATGTGCAATCATAAAATAGTCTAATATCTTCATTTTTTCCACGGACATAGCTATTACCCTCGAAAACTAAAACTTTTGACATAGGAAAAGAGCCTTTAATCACATTCTTTACCATGTGCAATCATAAAATAGTCTAATATCTTCATTTTTTCCAACATACGTAGCTATTACCCCGAAAACTAAAACTTTTGACATAGGAAAAGAGCCTTTAATCACATTCTTTACCATGTGCAATCATAAAATAGTCTAATATCTTCATTTTTTCCACGGACATAGCTATTACCCTCGAAAACTAAAACTTTT